>NC_087250.1:19447500-19627500 GCF_037042905.1 Lytechinus pictus | reverse complement strand
TATATTACCCGGCTAAGCTAAGCGTTTATAGCGCACACAGCTTTTTAAGGATTTACTTTCTATCGGTACCCATTTACCTCACCTGGGTTGAGTGCAGCACATTAAGGATCAGTTTCTTGCCGAAGGAAATTACGCCATGGCTGGGATTAGAACCCACGACCCTCTGTTTCAAAGTCCGAAGACTAATCCACTGGGCCACAACGCTCCACATACATACCCTCTTTTATTATTATTATTTATATTTATTTTAACACTCATAGATTCAAATATGTTGGTTTTATGTGGGGGGCTTGTGGGAAGTGGATGAATATGGGCTACATGTAGGGGTATGCCTAGTCTGCAGGCACAGACCCTGATTGAAACTTTGATCTGCAAGTGTGTCTCCACGCAAAGACTAGCACATAATGCAGTTTCAATTCTGAGCAAGATGGCCTTCAATACACAAGGCATGAGTGGGCTGCACATTCAGACCCTTAACTCGAGTGAAAGCTTTGCACAGCAGACTAGGGTTTGCATTTGGTCTCCCGCCCCGCCCCGCCCCGCCCCTGGATGATAGGTCGATATTAGATGGAGCCCCGGCCCTGATGACGCGTTTATATAAACTTATATTTTTTTTAGTTCATTTCTTAAAGGAGAATGAAACCTTTGGAATAAGATAGCTTGTGTGAAAACAGAAAAATCAAAGAAACCGATCAACGAAAGTTTGAGAACAATCGGACAAATAAAAAAAAAGTTGTAAGCATTTGAATATTGGGAACCTTGTTTTGTTTGTTTGTTTTTGCCTTTCAAATTTCTCTGGACCAATTTGACCTCCATTTTGTAGTGAAACTCTTTTTTTTTTAGTGGGGGGGGGGTCAACTCAAATTCACATCAGCACCCCCAGGGAAAATAAATCGTTCCCATGTGCCTGCTTTCTTGGTGTCAAAGGAGGTAATTGTAATAATCGCTACAGGGTATTCATTTGTCTCGCAATCTAATATGGTCAACAAGGGAATTCGTGATCACTCTCGCAAAAAGTGTTCACTAGCTTACAAGTTCACGAGCTTTCGAGTGCCGCTGCAACTCTTTATCAAGTGACGAAAATTATCTGATAACGTAGTCTATTTATTGTAATTGGAATAGCAGCCTAATTTGTTGTTTTATTTTTTGGTTAATGAAAAAAATATACGTTACAAGAAAAAATAAATGATTTTTTTAGTAGTGAGAATAAAGAGAAAAGGAGCGAGAAAGAAAAAAGAAATAAAAAGGAAGAATGTAATTAGAAGTCGTTTGCTTAGTGAAACTCTAAATACCCCTATACTTAAATACATATAGGCCTATGTATTAATATATGCATATTTATATGAAGTTACCTTCGGCTCAACTTGCCCCACCTCCCCCCCCCCCCCTTATCAAAATATTCTGGCTCCGCCTTAGGAGTTAACAACTAATCATTTATATTTTCTAATTCGTTTTCAATTGCAGTTGATTGCAACATCGACCCATGCATGAACGGGGCTGTTTGTGAAAGCGACTCATGCACCTGCCCCGACGGATACATAGGCCTTACGTGTTGGTATAAGGTTCCACGGACCGTTCACAACGTGACGTTCTTCGACGCGGATCCTCAATAATGCTACCAATTTAACTGAACTGAGACTTAAACAAGATTAATGATGAATGAAGATCATATTAGAACCGACAAACTTTTTTTTCTCTCTCTCTCTCAAAGGAACACAAAATTCAAAACAGAGTTAACCGGTGAATCCGGCCATCGATCCATTAGGGTAGTCTGAATATCAAATTCGGTTTGTAAAAAAGGTTGGTAAAATATGATGATCATTTCATGCATCTTAATAGATAAAACAAGAATGTCTTGACGCATAGACCGACTGAGACGTGATATGTCTTAATTGGCAAGTTATCATATGAATGTTATAAGGATTAGAAGGAAATAAGTCATCATTGTCATTCATGATTGTAGTAAATGTTATAACAATACACTGCAAAAACTCTGGTGTTGACTTAACACCAGCCCGGAATCTATATATGTCCACATCAGAGAAGTGTTAAACAACACCAATTTCGTTTTGGTCTAACACCAGATAGGTGTTTATACAACACCGATTAGTATCAAGACAGCATCGGTTTGATTCCAAGCTGGTGTTATTTCAATACATCTCTGGTGAGGACATAATATAGATTCCGGGCTGGTGTTAAATCAACACTGGAGTTTTTGCAGTGTACAATTATTTATGATCAAATCATCATTGCCACTTTCAAGTGGGTCACCTCATGTGGCTAAATTTCTTTCCTATTTGATACATCGAATGGAGTTAAGGAACACGCCGACAGTTTGTCGTTTGTGACACTCAAATAAAGTCTTAAAGAAAGAAGAATATTTTCAGTTGACAGTTGGTCTCCTTTGATCTCTTAATGCGCGTAAACAAATTGAGATCTTAGCATCATTTCACAATACACTTGAAGGAAATGGGCGTTACCCGTTACCCCTAGTAACAGGACTAGTTCGTTATTTTGACCAATCAGATGACCAGATTAATATCAAACTCTCTTAAAGAATGGTCATGTACCGAACGTCTCAAAAGTTAACGATGTATTGAAATAGATTTAGACACCTCATTTTCAAGAGCTCTTGATTCACTTAGTTGAACCATTGTATCGGCTGCAGGCAAGAAAAAGGTCAAATACATTATATCGGAACTTCAGTTACTTTCAAGAAGATGCGATTTTTTTAGTGCAGTGTACCGTACTTGTATCAAAAGCCATAGCTAGCTATCTATATTTCATAATTTATCTGGTTATATATTATATAATACGAAATAGAGTCATAATATTATGCGGGGGTATATTTTTATATTCGTATGCCGTAGGTCTATACGTGGATTTATGCAGAGGAATGTTTAAGTTCGTTGTGTGGGTGGTGGATATGTGTGTGTGTGTGTGTGTGTGTGTGTGGGTGTGTTTGGGGTGGGTGCGAGGGAGTGTGGTATACGTGTGTGTGTGTGTGTGTGTAGGATGCTGGGTGCGATGTGAATTTGGTCCGTTGCACATAATGGATTAACTCAAAGTTCACCCTGACGAAAAGTTTGTTGCAAAAAAACCTGCAGAAAAAGATTTTTCTATAAATAATGGTGAAGGTTTGAGAATAATCCATCAAAGATTATTTATTATTATTTTAAGTTTTTGATTTTTTACATAAAAAACGAGCAATATGATATAAAATACATAAATAAAAAAATATGTATAATTGTTCAAGATGCCAAAAAAATTATATCAGGAGTGATTGTGAAATGATTTATCTGTTGAAATACTGAAAGTACAATAAACCAAAATTACAATTTTTGAAGAAAATGACATTCATCAGTTGATATGAGTAATTCACAATGCATGGAAAACTGCTAGCATGTGACGTCACTAAACAAAAAAAATACCTTGTAATAACTTTTTTTTTAATCTTTGATGGATTTTCCTCAAACCTTCGCCAGTACTTTTTATTATTTTTTCTGCTATTTTGATAATAAACTTTCTGTCAGGGTGAACGTCCACTTTAAAGAAAGTCATACCTATGATTCCTCCTGGGACCCATTGCAAAAAGAGTTGCAATCAATCGCAACTCGAAATTCATCTAATGAAACCAGTTTTCCTTTCCTTATTTCTTGTTTTTTTCTTACTTCTGAAAATCTGGGATGTCCATGGCCCCAATGACCCCCACCCCCTCCCATTTTTACGCCAATGCTTACATATGCTAATTGCTATTATAAAATTTTTTTACATTGGGGGCTGATGTAAATTTGACAAGCAAAAAAAAAAGGGTTTCACCTTAAAATGACGGTCATTTTGGTCCCGAGAAATCTGACAAGCAAAAAAAAGAAAGGGTTACAAAATGTAGGTAATTTCGGTTACATTTCTTTATTTTGTCACACCTATATATTCCAGGGGATGCTGCCTACGGAGATAAATACACGCAGCACCCCAAGGAAAATCCATTCGTCGATACTCAACATCAATGCACACTATTTCATAGCATTTTTAACGCGTTAGCGTTTATGTTTTTTTAATGCTTATCTTTCAACATATTCAAGATATTGGTACACTAGCAACAAGAGAAACATGAGTATTCCGCTCATTTTAATGTAATACATATCAAAATTCTAGTTCAATGTTTAGACAGAAAGATTTTTGGCAAAAGAGAGTATGTGATTATGTTTAATTGGGTTTTCTGTCTTCGGTATATATGAAACCAGAATCTTAGGAGCTAGCAGAATGAGATGGAATATATCAGGATAAAATATTCATTTGTAGCTTTCTTATATACAATTAGGAGGACACCGAATCTGATTCGGAAAAGGGATCCTTTTCATAAAAAACAGACATGTGAAATTGAATTAATGTATGCCATTTTTGTTTGTAAACTTGGAAATGTTCGATTTTATTCACAAGCTAAAATTGTATTTTATTGTAATCTTTATCCGTCAATAAAAAAAATAACAATGCCAATTACAAAGAAATTATCAGTAAAAAGACGGAAGGATTGCCCTACTCAACATTGATAACACATCAACACTGTTTTACAAAGAGGTCTCTAATATATGAAAACATATAGGGTTATATTATGATTGACTTACAAATACAGACATAAACAAAATGTAAAACAATTAAGGAGAAACATATTTACAATATAAAATTTAGATACATGTATGATATTAAGAGTATAAAGATCGTAAGATTGGGGATTTAAATTGAAAACTAGAGAAAGTCCGGGGAAATATTTTGAAGGAATTTTTTTTTCGTATGTGTCTACATTTTCAAATAACTTTATGTGATAAGAAAGAATGATATAAAAAGAACCTTCTGTAAGGGATTACAGAAAGCCTTTATTACATTATGGCACATCATAAATATTCTAGTCATTCGGATCAAAAGACCATGAAGCTTTATTATGTATGTTTTGCATTGTCCACTTGGGGGTCTTCTAAATCCTATATCAAACAAAAGTTACCGAAGCATTGACCGATGACTTTAATATGAAAATCAATTTTTTTTTTACATTGTAAATAACATCTCCATATTCTAAATGCATGCGAAACACATCTTTTCAGAGAAACATTGACAAATTTCTTACCGACAATGTATTGCCCATAAAATAAAAAAATAAATTTTCGATTTTACCTGGGGTAAATTTTCTTATGAAATTAAGATGAATTATAAATTTGCATCAAGAGTTCGACTTCGCTTGATATTATCATTAAAACGAAAACTGGAACGTGAGCTGATGGTGGGTATACAAAATTATTGAGAATCTAAAATCGGCACCCTGCTAAGAGAAGGTATGTCACAGTTCAGGGCTCACAGGCCTAATTCATTTCCCATAGACTCTTGTGTTAAAGTGGCACTTAAAAAGAATTCATAAAAAATAAGGAGGAAATTCGAGGGTTGGATGTTTACTACCAGTGGATAGGATAAATGTCTGACATTCCATATCTGACCAGAAAAGGGTACCTCGACCGGCTCATTTTAAAAATAAATCAGCATTTATGAAGACTACACCTGCCGGGACCAAATTCATCACTTGAGAGAGTAAACTTACCCTAATTCTTCCGGCAGTAAAAATATAGTTCCATAGTGGTGATATATCTTTCCAATTTGGAAAAAGTAAGTTCAGTAGGTACCCTCCCTAGAATCAGTGTTAGAGTGTCAGTCATATTCATTCATTTTTGTCAATCAGCAATATCAAATTTAAAAATTGAGCCATGGGTTGGCTCGAATGAATATCTATGGCCTGCCAGTTGTGATTAGGCCCGTGCGACCTTCAACCCAACGAAACCGACTCCAGGGCCCGGTCGCATAAAAGTATAATGGTAATTTTGCCATCCAATGGTAACTCCCATGGTATCGCTGATCCCCAGCCAATCAAAATCAAGGATTCCAGACCAGTTATCATTGGATGGCAAGGATACCATAATGGAAACTTTTATGCAACGGGGCCCAGAGCGACCAAAGCCATTACCTTATTTAAAAACGGGTCCGGTTTGGGCAGTGTCGTGCTGTAGCATATAATTGTATAACGAGCAGAGTTACGAGTTACGACACCACCTTAAAGAAGTTTGCTGTATATACCAGAAAAAAATATATATTATAAAAAAGTTAAGGTTTGAGGAAATTCCATCAAAGATTAAGAAAGTTATTCGAATTTATTTTTTTGTCTGTGACGTCATATACGAGCGGCTGCTCCATATTAGGCGTACGTTATGTAATATAAAATGCATCATATTTTTTTTTCTTTCAGGTGAAGTAATTCGTCATGGGAAGCTGATCACATATGACGTCATAAACAAAAATAGAATTCTAATAACTTTTTTAATCTTTAAATCGTTTTCCTCATACCTTCACCAATATTTTTATTGTTTCTGCTATTTTTACGATAATCTTTTTCTCAGGGTGAACTCCCCCTTTAAACAACGGTAAGGTTCATAAAAGTAAGCAGCATAGTATAAAAATTTAAACAGTCTTTTTATTGTGTAACTTACGTTACCTTTATCATATGTGATTGGTAGGTTTTGAGTCGGATTCATCAATGTCGATCACTTTAGCATATACCGAGTAAAGTACCGGGAGTAAAGTTATAAAATACTGATAGGACACAACACCTTAATTTTGACAAGCATGAAAAAGGATCTTCACTTTCGAATGATGAAGGAGACTGTCGTCAAGAAACTTTTGACATGAAAATAAAGGTTTAACTCCTGACTGAAAGGGATTACGGTAAGGAAACTTAAAATTTCGACAAGCGGCAATAAAGGGAGGAGGGGGGCGGGGGCTTCACTCTCTAGTGGTGGTGATTGAGGTTAAATCCCGCTTCCAACGCAGGGCCATGAGATAACCACCGTACATTGTCCCTGAGTGTCCAGACGAAGCTGATATGAGATAGCGTTTAATAGATTTGGCCCAGATCCAGCGAACTCACTTTTACAAAGTCCTCATGTTTCTGTGGAAAGATCATCGGAAACAGATATAACAAAATAAGGTCGACAAGAATATGGCATGTAATTAAAATTGACAAAAATAATAATGTTTTTCTTTTCTTATTCATTCTTCTAGAGGGGGCCCCTCGGTGCCCGGGGCATACGGTAGACGAACATGGGGCGCTAAAAAGGGGAAGGACAAAAAGAAAAGGGAGGGAAAGAAGATGAGAAAGAGAAACAAGTGGGAAGAGAGAGAGAAGGACAAAATGAAGAGGGAAGGGGGAGAAAGGAAAGGAAAAAAGGAAGGGGAAAGAGAAAAAAAAAGGTGAAAAGGAGTAAAGGGAAAGAAGACCGCAGCGCCCCCCCCCCCCCCCCTGCTGAATAAATCCGAGCTTCACCACTATTGGGAAATTGATTCGATTGCTTTTGGGATCGCATCATTTCCAAGAGATTATCAATAATATTCCTGAAGGAAAACGACTAGTAATTAATTTACAGCTTCCGTTCATAGGGCCTATACTCTTATGAGAAGTTAACCTTAAATTGAAACCCCAAAGTCATTAAAATATTATGCTTTCTGGTCGTTAAGTAAAAACAAAAACAGAAAATCACTCGCGCTTTGCACTAGCTTTTATTCTTTTAAAAAAGCGCAGGGTATTACATTATTTCATGGATACTAAAAAAGGTGGTCTTCGGTTGTCTTTTTTCATGTGATTATGAAATAAGATTATTCAACATGCATTTAAGGCACCTATGTTTGCCTGGCGGGGAGGGGGCGCTTTTTTCGAAAAATTCACGGAGTGCCAAAATCAGGTCGGGCCCCTCGCGGTGCGTATTCCTGGATAGGCGCCTGTTATGGCTAAAAGACAAGGGCATAGGCTGGTTTGAGCATGGGGAGGTGCCTATCCTTGGGAGGTGGAACTAAAGTGGTATGGGGGTGCACATTAATGCGGAACTAAAGTTTAGAAAATCATGCAGCCTACGCCCTTGAAAGAACTGGATTAATTAATTAAATAGGGTAAAAGAGGAAGAAATAGCAACAAAAAATCAACTCACATTGTGCGTCTTACAGGGCTGGGCCTCCCATATCTTAAATTTCTTTGCTCGGACGAGCACCAGATCACCCGTCGTTGCCTTCCTTACGATGAAGTTGCGGTAATCGTAATCGCAAACTTCTGCTTCGTACGTCGGTTTGGTGCTCCTCTTAACTTTGATTGAGATCGGTTTGTTGTTAGATACGGTGAACTTCATGGACTCTCCTGCCTCAATAACGGACTGGCTTTTACCCTGGGGATGCTCCACAACTACGGAGATCGGATGCGGCGTGTCATTTGCTACGACGACGAACCGGTCCATGAAGCGTTTAACCAGACCCGCCGTTGCGCCCGCAACTCCAACTGCCGCTGCCGTAACGGCGCCGGCTATTATGAAAGCCATGTTACGATGACGAGATAGATTTGAGTGGATTCGGTCAACGCCAGTACACTGCATGGGCTTGAAAGACCCAGAGACGAGGTTCGGTACAATCTGCAGCGAGTGATAACCTAATCTAGCTTTCACCGCAAAATAATAATAATATTGGTCGGCACCAGATAGAGAAGAAGTAGGCCCTGTATCTGTTGTGTTCCCGAATTATATATATGAAGACTGCACACGTAACGAAAAAATGTATAATGCGTGACATTTAGAGCAGGCGGGGGCCGATCGAGGGGGAGGCTGACATTTTAACTCATACACAAAGAAAAGCGTACAAATCAGGCCATATAACACGGGTTCAGGAGTAAAGTGGGGTGGGTGGTTATGGGACCATACAGTTATGGATTCTTAAGTTTACTTCAAACTGAACGTAATCAAATAAGGGGAGGCTTAGTTCTCCTACCTTCTTTTTGACATTTTTTGCCAAGTTATCCTTTACGCAGCTGCCGTAATCCTCTGATGAGTAAAAAAAATCCCTTCTGGTAATGTCATAGTCGCTTCCGCCCGACTTCCTATTTCGCAATCTCGACATATTTCTTTTAAATTCCCCTGTAATTCACAATATATCATAGGCTAGGGACTTTTTGTTGATAATGATGATAACATCGAGGGGAGGGGGCAAATTATGTGCCACTCTCATGGGTTAAATAATTGAAAAGATTTTTAGCATTACATTTAAAAAGCACCCCTAAATAATTACACTTTTGGGCCGTTTTTACATAAATTAAAGAAGTTTTACTTGGCTTAAACTTCATTTTAAAGTACGATATACTTGTTTTCTTTAGAACCGAGCAATACAAATAATGGAATAATTCAGTTGGATTGATTTAGTCAAATAAAACGGAGAAGTAATGACTGCAGTCTTCACTTTGGCAATGGTTAGTGGCGTATAATGAGCCAAAATTAATGAAAAGTTGCGAACGAGTGTCGACATTTTTATCACAAAAAAATCAGGCCAATTTTTGTGATAGATTTTGACATAAATTCAGAAAAATATCATATTTCACCTTTCTAACTTTTCTGTTCTCTTTCTTTTCGTGGTCGTGGGTTTTTTTTGGGGGGATCCCCCAATACGCAAAAGGCAATTGCCTTTAAGGTATCAAACACCTATGCTTATCTATTTTATCTTTACAATAGAAAATAGTTAATTATTATCTTCTTTTTTTGTCGAAGGCAAGCAAAGAAAACTTACTATTTTTGTGATGACTTATGCATTTAACTTTTTTTATGAAAATGGGGAAATGATGCATAAAAGAGAGGAATGAAGGGAAGGAAAAGTACAACGGTGGGGTGGGTCGTGTCACTTATAATTCAATTGAGAAAAATATAATGTTATGTACCTTTTGCTCGTCAAGCAAATATTTCAAGGTATCAAAATACGCCTCTAAATGTAACCATCTCCCGAAATGTGATATAGATTACTGTAATACTATATAGAGACCACATCAAGAGAGGGAAAATTGCACAATGATATTTTGAGGGTTAGAAATGTTATTTTATAACCAATTCAAGGTATAAAGAAAAATTATGCTTGTGCATCATAGTTTCAGAAATGGCATTCTCCCAAATCACAAAAAAAAAATCGGAAACCACATAATATGACCTTTTTTGTTTATCTTTATACGACTTATTTGGAAATATAAACAAATAACCATCTGTAGATCTGCATATAAATTATATGCTATACTTTTTTTTTATTCCTCTTTGATTTTATTGACGCTTCGGGATTCAAATATGAAAATGCAGCGAGACCCGCTAATGAGGAAAATTTTTTGTTGTTGAATGAATACACCACAGGGCCGTGGAATGGTTTTGAAAGCGGGAAGGGGGATATGCTTTCGATGCAAAAAAAAATCACAATCGATCAGATGGTCATTTTAAGGTTTTGTACATGGTTTTGGGAAGGGGGGGGGGGGCTGAAGCTCACCCAGCCCCCCCCCCCCCCCACCGGTTCCGCGGCACTTGCACCAACTGAATATTATTTGTGGATTATTTTGTGATCCTTATTAGATTGCTTTACCATATCAGGATATGCAGTGGCGGTGCTTAGGTGTTTTTCATCTTCCACACCCCCACACACACGCACAATTTTTTCAGTTAACGTGTACACAAATGCAAAAAATACCATTATTAAACGGTTTACATTTGTGAACTTCTCCCTCTAAACTTTATGCGTACAGCCTCCCCCTTCTAAACTGTTCCTCATTATATTTTTATACGAGAGAGCAACCTGAGCGACGGTAGCATTCCTTTATCACAAAAAAACAGTGATCAGTAAAAACGTACATATCAAGGGTTTCTGCCCAAAATGGCTTGATTTTGGCACTATTTCGAGTAGAAAACATTCATTGTTCTCCCTTCAAATGAAGAAAGGGATAAAAAAAATATATGATTTTATTCAGTTGCCATCAAGCATATAGGGCCTATATATTAGAGCCCCAAAAACTGAAACTTTCATTTATGCTGTAGTATTTTTGTTTTATTGTACATAGCAAGGGAAACTTGCCAATTTGGAATATTCATGACGATGTGCATATAAATGTTTTTCACAACATATTGATAAATTTTTAAATTCAATAACTTTGTTATTTTGTTATCCGATTTTGATCAAATTTTGTGCATTTTACTTTTTGAATTTTACTTTTTTTATTCAGATATAAATATTTTCAGCCCGGACCATCCCTTTAATTTTTCTTTATTCAGTTCAGTAGCGTAAGGAACAAAGAAATATATTTGAAAAATAGAGGGGCAAAAAGAGTGGATGGGGCCAATATTTGAAAAAAAGATCTCGCAAGTTAGCAAAACGAACGATCTTTCTAGGAAAAACTATGATGTTGTATTAATTTTGACGATATATTAAAAAAATATTATCATAATTCGGTCATTTCCATTTCCTGTTCTTTTTTTATACTAATTTTCTTGGTGATAGAACTTAATGGGGCGCCACGGGCCCTAACCCCCCCCCCCCCCCCCCCCCCCCCCCCATCTGTACGTTCCAGTAATTTATTTCCAATCTCCAAGAGTTTCATTCTTACTTGCCAAAAATTGATCGACCCTGAACTAATTTTCAAAGTTAAACTCCTGCGGGCATGTTATATATATTTCATTTCATTTATTTCCATATCCAACAACAAAAAATCAAGTAACATAGTAGGCCTATTAATCGACCAGTTCGTAGTTACCTCATGGACAATTTTCGGTCAAATGACCTTTCATTTCTTTCATGATGATAGGCAGATTTCAAAGCAAAATATTACGTAAGCTTGCCTTACATAGCAGGATGAAGAAATTGAATAGACCAGGTGACTAGAATAGCACACCAATGAACACTTTATGAAGGTATTTGTACGGTTGCATTCCTACTTTGAATGCATATCATAGCATGTTGCACAATGTACTTGGCAAACTATGAAAACCCCCGGTGAAAACCAGTCGTTCGTGGACGCGTTGTTGTTTTTTGTGGATGTAAATGAAAACCACAATTCAAAAGAATATATGAATAATCAAGACATCAAAGTTGGTGCTTATCTCATTAGATTTTAAACCACCATGTCACTTTAGTACAAATAACCTTCCTCTGATCATGCGTAGAATCTTTTGATCATGCGCAGAAAGGATTAACTACGAACTGGCTTAAGTAAAACAGTGTAAAACATTGAAATTAATATTATGTATATAGGCCTACATAGGCAGGAGTTGGTAACTGGGCTCGTAGATCATTTAGATGCACCGGGAGATTGCAGTCCCTTTAAAATTGTATTTGTCTTCGTGCATAATAGTAGAATGATTATCATGATTATCATGACCAGGGGCCCGTTGCAGAAAGAGTTGCGTTTAAACGCAAGTCAAAAAATCAATCGCAAGTCCCAAATGCGCGCTGTTGATTGGTTGAAAATCAAGTTACGCATGATTTTTAGAGTTGCGATCGATTGCAACTCTTTCTGCAACGGGCCCCAGTATACTCTTGTAATAAAGTAAGTTATTCTGCTTTACCACTGGCAAAGGTGTGTAGGCCTATAGGCCTGAGTACACATGGGGGTTATAGTTCCATGACCCCCTCCCCCATACAAAAATAAGATAGAGAAAGGGAAAGAAAATGAGACCCAATACATGAAGTTTCGGATTTATATATTTTTTTCATATTATTTCGTCAAAATCTGTCACAAAATTATATCTTTTAATAAAAAAAAGAAGCCATACTTTATAGCTCACATTCAAAACAAATAGTTTGCCACGCAGGGTATACGATACTGCCTCTGAAAATTGTTGGTTTATTAAACATAAAGTGGGACTTGTTTATTTGGTGCCCGATCGACCCTATACTTTATTTCAAAACAGGCCTAAATGAGCCCCCACGGCAATTACACATTATGGTATGATTCAGAGGCGTCGATCCTGGGGGGCAGGGGGGCGATCGCCCCACCAATAAAAATATTTGGGGGGCAAACATATCGTTTTGCCCCCCAATAATTCCGCATGTGCAAAACATAAAATAAGATTGTAATGTTACACAGATATCAGCAAGCAAGATTGAGATACACAACTATTTCTTTATTTAAAAATCATGCTCAAATTGTCCGCTTTTCCGATTGGAATATAAAAAAATTTCAGCTCGCGCTTTGCGCTCGCATCATTTCTGTAGCAAAAACCCATACTTTTCATTATTAAATAGATGAATAGAACGTCCCGTTTTTAGTTCTAAACCTCAAAATAACTCCCGCTTCGATTTGCAATAATCTTTTTTTGGATATATGTCTTGTTCTTTATTTAAAACGTCCATTAAAGTAAAAAAAATTCAGATCAAAATATCAAAATTTTCAGCTCGCGCTTCGCGCTCGCATCTATTGTTTTTTAAGATACCCATCATAATCATTGGTACCAAGCAAGAAATTTCTACTCGCGCTTCGCGCTCGCATTAATTTGTTGGTGAGAAATGTGTCTCTATCTCAGTCATGAGTCATTATATATATACACACACACACACACACATATATATATACATAATATTTGTGTGTGAGTGTGTATACACACTCACACACACACACATACATATATATATATATATATATATATATAGGCATGTGTGTGTGTGAGTTTTTTTGTTTTGTGTGATCGAGCGCCTTTGGAAAGTTGATTCATGATTTTGCCCCCCCCCCCAATCTGAAAAAGGGATCGACGCCCCTGGTATGATTAACTGCCGTCGAAGACCCCATGCATACCTTACTGATTTTCATGATGCCCCGCATTGCGCACAACAACAAAAAACGAGAAAAAAAAAAGAATTGAGCTCATTCAAAGAATGGAGGCGCCGAATTTTCAAATACACCAGTAATATACAGTTGGCCGAATCAGGGGTGGATCCAGGATTTTCCAAAGGGGGGGGGGCACATTTTCCAGAGGAAAAAAATTGACAAGCAAAAAAAAAAGGTATTTAACCAAAAATTAAGGACAAAGTTACATTTTGCCCACGAAAAAGTTTGAAAAGCATAAAAAAAAAAAAAAAAAAAATTCACTTTAAAAACTTATGTTTTAACGGCATTTCTACATTAAAAAAATTAATTTTGCCTCTCAAGCCCCCCCCCCCCCTACGGGCCGCTAGTGGGAGTAATTGTAATTTTTCAAAAAGAAGAAAATAAAATCGTAAAGATACACATGCACAAATTAAGAATTGATATTTTTTTATTTTTTATTATCATTATAAGTTTGCAGCCAAGGAATCAATAGGTCAATATTCTTCCGGCTGGTGGTGTGTTTTATTATTTTATTATTATCATTATTATTATTATTTGTTGTTGAGGGGCGTAAATGAACCCCCCGGCCCCGCCCCCAACGCTGATATTATTATTCATAACCACAGACAAGATGGCGGGGTTGCCAGCAGACGCCAAAATAGTTTTGATTCTCTTCTGCGCTGCGGTACAGATTTTTCCTTCAACTGCTCAGACAACACCCACAGGTATTCAACAAAGCACAAACAACCCAGTATCAACAGCAACCACCCAAAATGCCCAAACAACACAGACTCAGCAACAAACAACGACTAATCCGCCGACTTTGCCTTCAACAGAGGTGCCCGCGAATACAGGTAAAGAGTACGTAGATGATATGCGTGGTCCCATATATTGACATTTGTGTGTTTCAGTTAACCAAAGTGCGCATGAAGCCATGTAGACAATTCTTTAGTGTTAAAAAAGGGGGAAGTTCACCCTGACGAAAGTAAAAATAAGCAGAATTTTAAGTCTAATAATAATTTAAAAAATATTGGTGAAGTCAAGTGAAGGTTTGAGAAAAAAAGATTAAGAAAGTTTACAATAATACAAGTCCAAGACAAGTACAAGTTGACAACTTCATTTTTTTTATTTTTGATGTAAAAAAAACAAGCAGCTGCCCCATAACTTATCACATAAAATGCAGAAAATTTCATTTTTTTAATGGTTCATGATGACTTATGATGGGGTGACCGTATTTAGTGCACATATTGGTTTTCTTGACAATTCCAAGACACCTAGATTAGATTATATACCCTTAAAAAACGTCCAATACCTCAAAAGAACAAGAATATCTTATCTCACATTTCATGGCTTGGAATTCAAACTTCAGATTAAAATCAATGTAATTTCAAGAAATTTGTAACGCCTACCGACTTCATAGTCTGCTCTGCTCACATGTGTGACCTAAGTTTGTTGCCCTTTTGTGGTCGACAACAAGTGTCAAAACGCTCGATAACCACCTCGTATTGTCCAGCACATACCAGCCATTTGAGTAAAGTTCGAAATAGGCAATACTATTATTTTTTATTGATATTTTTCCAGGTTGAGAATAGGCTTGTGCAATATCATGGATAATAATCCTCTGTATACACATCAATGACCGTCTTATCAATAGATTGCTCGTTGCTGAAAATTTTAGGATTGGGAGGAGGTAGGCGCCGGGCAAGGGCCAAATGATTGATTTTAAAATTCAAAGACATTTTTCTCAAAATCATGCCAAAAATTTACTTCTCATTTCCATCATATTCAATTTCACCATGCAAATCATTTTGTTATTATTTTTTTTTACTTGCTTTTAAGATTATATATTTAGGCCTTCATTATAAGTAAAAGCTATTTTTTCACAAAAGGCGTGCCCCCACAATCATCACCACTGTCACTACATTTATCATCCCATTTTCATCATCATTACCACAATTTCCATTGTATAATATGACTACAGGATCTATTCATTATATCATTATCAACATTTCTCACAAAAAATTCACATC
The DNA here is from genome assembly GCF_037042905.1 of Lytechinus pictus. Lineage (NCBI taxonomy): Eukaryota > Metazoa > Echinodermata > Echinoidea > Temnopleuroida > Toxopneustidae > Lytechinus > Lytechinus pictus. Next base: position 19,611,801 of record NC_087250.1, on the reverse strand, counting down.
ATTGTCAACTTCTTTCGGGGCAAAATCATTAGACCCCCCGCCACCCATTCTTATTGTTTTGTTTATTGGGGAATGAAATTTATTAAGGGAGAATGAACATGTTCTCTTATCAGCACACTTAATTCATGGCCACATGAACACAGCAAAGGAGAATGAAGAAAAGACACTAAGTTATCATTTGTATATTCAACTGAATTTCTTGTTTTCATTTTCTTTTTTCATTTTCCATTTACAAATCTCCTTTTTTTTTTCAGAAATAAAAATTGTTTACATATTCATATATTCACATATTTTACATATTAACATATATATATATATATTTACATATTTATATATTCATATATTTACATATTTGCATATTCACATAATTACTTATTCATATATTTATATTCATACATATCAACATATATTTCATTGTTCCGTCTCACAAGGGAACCTGAAAAAAAAAAAAATGTGTTGCCAATTTGAACTTGTCCGGCCCAACCAGTGTTTGCAGGAGTCACATTCTGCCCAGTTAATGACAGTGCCCATGTCAGAGGCTGATGGTGGATCGTCCAAATGGCACTGGCAACAACGTTCGTCATCATCTGATCTATCCTCAGAAATGCGAGTCTGGGTCGTCTGCTCGATGGTGGAAGAACGGTAGATCTGCAGGAAGATTCTGTTTCCATGATGGCTACCCCTCTGACTATTCTTTGAAGGTGGAGAAGGCTTCTTGGTCACTAACGATGCCTCCATAGAGCTTGTTGATGGGGGATGAACCGGATGAGGGGTGTTGGCATTGGTGATTGCACTTGGTCTCATCGTCCTCTCGATCTCTACTGCTTCGGGGTCAAATGGGCAGATTCCAGACTTCCTAAATGCTGCCTTGAGGTTGTCCTCTCTCATCGCCTGTAGGTATGCGTGACTGATTAGGCTTGTCATGTCAAATCTAGAGATTGACCTTCCAGGATGCTTGGAGAGGAAATCTGTGCACTGACTGTTGAATTGTGCCTTCATCGGATCGAAGCAGCCGACGTCGAGAGGCTGGAGAATGTGACTTGTGTGAGGGGGAAGAAGGAAGAGTATCACGTTGTGCTTCTGGGCTTCTATGAGGGGAACAGTTATGTGGCTTTTGTGTCCATCATACAGTAGGAGAACTTGTTGCTCAGCTTCCCGGTCTGGCAAGGATCGGATTAAATGCTTGCTCAGGAACCGACTGAAGACATCACCATTACTCCACCCACTGTCCGTCATCTTGAACCTGCTGCCTGGTAATGATTCCCAAGTCAGCTCTGCCATCAAGTTCTTCCCTTTAAATACAATATAGGGTGGCAATGACGATCTGTCAGCTGATCCTCAGGCAAGGAGTGTTATGGTTGCTGAGCGACAGGAAACGATTGAAGGCGACCTCAATGGTGAATGCTCCTGGTTGAATCCTGTTTCATCAACTTTGTATATGAACCTAGGTTTGTCCTTTAGGTCATACTTTATCAGGATCTTGTCCAGTTCTTGGTAGTATCAGGCAATCCTCTCCGGTGTTGTGGATATTGCCGTAGTGATAGCCAACAACCTTGGGCGGATGACTTGGAGAGCTGGCCATCTCCTCATGAACCCGTAAAACGATCTTGCTGTTAGTTGTTGAACAGGAGACTTCACCCTTTCCTGATGAACCTGTGTGGCAAGCTCCAGAACCTGGAATTTAAAATATAAATATATATACAAAAGTTGATAAATATTGCATTACAATTGATAAAAGAATGAATTTGATTACAATAATACTACTGTTACTACTAATTATGATAAAATGAATAATAATGAGGAAAATAATAATGATAATGATGATAATAATGATAATAATAATATTAATTATGAATATGATAATTATGATGATAGTCACAACAGCAACAAAATAAAAAATGATACTGATTATAATGATGATGATGATAATAAAATTGAGACGAAGGAGTATTCCCAACTCTCTTCTTTAAGAACAATTTTAGATTGTTACTCACCTTAGAACAATTCAAGCCACATCCACACTCAGCCATGTACACAAGGTGGTTGGAAAGGGCCTCTTCATCAATATAGCTTAGCATCGTTGGGTGCCCTTTTGGTCCCGTGTGCCGCCTTGACAGTTTGTTCCTCAAGGTCGCCTCCGGAACCCCATATCTGCCTGCAGCCTTTCTGATGGAGCATCTCTTTGACACCAACCGCATCGCTTCTTTATTGCTTTCTGGTCCATAATTCACATAGCTAGAAAAGTCTTTCTTAGGATTCTTCTGTAATAAAGAGAGTGATATATACATGCATTCAAAATAACAAATATCTGATATTTTCGTCAACTTTGTAATCACCATTTCTATGCTAAGCCTATTAATTGACATCCATTTCGTCTTTAACTCTCTTTTTTACATTATCAAAAATATATTAAAAACATTTATTTGGTCTTCAAATATGCTATCTCTATCCCAAGGATCCACCCTTCAAAGCTGTCAAAATCTCATACAAAACTACAGACTTGGGGGACCTCACCTTACCATACATTATTTGGAAGAATACTCTTCCCTATTGGACATACATATATAGTTCAATGTTCATGACATTTTTTTTTCCAGTAAATTGGCAATGTGACTGTGTGAGGTGTAGAGTGGGGATCCCTCATAAATATTCACATATTTTCCTCTTTCTGTGTCTGAGTAGACGTCGGGACATGCATCTGTGATTTGACTGGCAACAGATGTGACGTTAACTGCTGCTGTGACCCAGATTGTACAGCAGCCGACACAGAGACGTTCAGCCAATGTTCAGAGAATGCTTACGTGTAAGTAACCCTCAGTCTTATAAATCAGATTGTCCTTCAGCGGACATTCAAAATTTTCAACCAGTGGTCAGATAATACTTAGCCTACATAAGTAGGGTTGGGCTGAGTTACTTTCTGAAGTACCCGTCCTGACCTTCCCCTCTCCATCCAACTTCATTCCAGACTGTTTATCAGCCAACACGCAGAGAATATTTATAGCAATAATAATAGTTAAATTGATAGAGCGTTTCATAATTTGCATTTGTAAGTACTTTACATGTAAATATTTTTACCCCGGTCATTGTGTCCATCACTGTTCCTCGCATCATCTCCACTCCCTGGGGAGCATTCTGGCCAGGCAATTGTTTTTTACTGGTACACATATTGCCAATCTAATTCTTTTTTAGGATAACCAATAGTCAGAAAACTGAGTGCTTAGAAATTCCTGTATTGAATGTTATAATAATTACCTTACAAATGTTATGAGTATTATCAATCCCAAAAACATCCTCCAGGCACCCATTAAACACCTGGGTGGAGAGAGAAAAATGTGGATAAGTACCTTGCCAATTCGGTGGATTCACAATTTGGTGCGCCATCTATCAGTTGCAGCGAACATGCCAAATATCTTACTTTTGGGTTGACATCGCGCAGGTGCAGGCAGCGCACAGTGTGCTAGTGTACTGTAATGTGTCTGTGATGCTTAATAAGTGAAAAATGTATATGGCAAGAATTCACCAAAATGGTCTACATTTTGCAAAGAAATAAGCAGGTGAATTTCTCTCCCACCTCCTGGTCCATAGTAAACAGCATATCCAGTCGAGCCGCATCGGCCAACGCCGATAATCGCATGCTTGTATGCACTTAAGAACTAGCACACGGAACAGATGTCAAATTTTTCCCCACGAGGCATTGCGAATTTCCGGTAAATGGTATATTCATTGGCGACGGTTTAGCGCGTAAGAAAGGATCACCAGTTGTTCTTAAAGTCGCTCTTAACCTAAGAACAGCTTTATGAAACGGCCCCCTGAAACCCTTCTCTATCTTCCATTTAATATTTTTTTGAGGTCAAACACAAGAAAATTTCCAGTCAACCCTCAGATAATAATTATATCTAAAGTAACCATTAACCATTCCCTCTTCCCTTTATTCTCTCTCCCTCTCCCCGACTCTCCAACTCTCTCTCTCCCCGACTCTCCAACTCTCTGTCTGAATCTCTCTTATTCTTTGTGACTCCCCGCCTCTCTGCCTGACTCTTTCTCTCACTCTGTGTGCACAAAGCTGTGTGTACCTGAATTGGTAGCCCAGCTTAGCCATGGTAATAATAATGCAGGTCCCGCTGTGAGAACAGTTTTCGGAACTGAAGTGGCTACCCTGGGTAAATATACCGTTATTATTATTATTATTACTCTCTCTCTTTCTATTTTTGTATTAGTGTTGAGGACAAGGTTTGTCTAAGGAGCTCAGTAATCTTCACCAACAATGCTGAGCCTGAGACTGTGGATGTGACGGACCCAAGCCTATTCTGCATCACCAGAGATAACTGTGAGTAGTGTTGGAGCCTGTAACACAAAGCTTCGCATATCATCGTAGAACATTTTTCTTACGATTGATTGCATTGCTTGCAGTGTACAATTTAGTCATGAAAATCAATTAATTGCTATAAACCTTTGTATATGTGACCTTGGTCGATATTTGATTTCAATCTAGTACTTTGACATTTTTTTTTCCTTACGAGATAGATATGGCGCCTAAAAAATTATATTATTATGATAAAAGCGCGATAGATAAAAATGCTTTGGTCAAGGGCCATGCCGGGAATCGAACCCCAGACTTTCATGGTCTGGTCTGGTGCCCTAGATCACTTCGCCACGGCACCTCGTGTGACTTTGACATTACTATTTGACTGTTTGACATTACTATTATCATAATATTTGTTTTCTGGGTCAAAACTGTGATTTAAGCATACAGAGGATATGAAACACACCTTTCATAGGTGCTTGCATGGAAGTAATATTTGAAGAAAAAAAATGATTTGAATAAAGTGAAAAAATCCTGCAAAAAAGAATAGAAAATAGAGCAAAATATGCTTTTTTAGGGGGATTGGTACACGTTACACTCTGGCCATCGTGTATAGAACCTTCCCAGAAGCAGATGTGTTGGAGTGCAACAATAAAATTAATGAAAACCATTGGCGCGAATTCACAAAGGTGGTTTTGAAAACCCACGGTTGAGCCCATGGTTTATGCAGATTTCCTGTATAAACTACGCTTATTTTACCGCGCATATCAAAAAATGTCCAATGCTGATGTGCGCTTTTGTCACAGTGCGCAAATTTGAAGCCTGTTGCCATGGTTATCCACGCTATTTTATTCATGAGTCCACCGTTTTGAATAATGAGTCCACTCTTCAAATAGTGGTCTCATGAATAAAATAGCGTATCTAACCATGGTAACAGGCATCAATTTGGCGCACTGTGACAAAAGCTCGCATCAGCATTGGACATTTTTTATTCACGCGCCCGATACGCGCTAAATTAAGCGTAATTTATACAGGAAATCTGCATAAACCATGGATTCAATTTCAACCGTGGGTTTTCAAACCACCTTTGTGAATTCAGGCCATTGTGTTTATGTTCTAATACACAGGTTTCCCATTGTTATGCCCTCTAATGTCACATCATCTGAAACTGTTCTATTCGATGATCTTTGTAGGTTAATAGGTTTGCATGGTGGAGTTTATAACGTGGAGAAGGTTAGGGTTCAACATGTGTAATATGAAGAAGGGGAGGAAATACAGGCAGAAAAATAGAAATGGAAAGACGAGAAAGGATGAAAAGAGGAAATTAGAAGTATTCTATTCTTGAAAATGAGCGAAGTCCTGAAAAGGACTGTAAACCAGATGAGATGAGCTGAATGTGGCTTGAGTAGCGATGGTATGAGTAGTAGCAGGTTGAAGTGAAGAGAGGTTACTTGACGTTTCGGGCAGGTTGACTGTCCGTCTTCAGGAGTACTTCTAATTTCCTCTTTTCATCCTTTCTCGTCTTTCCATTTCAATTTTTCTGCCTGTATTTCCTTCCCTTCTTCATATTACACATGGTGAACCCTAAACCTTCTCCACTTTGTAACTGTTTTATTCCAACATATTGTAGTAAAGGATGAAGTTTACCCCTTTTCCCATCCTAATACCAATAAGTTTATTTTGTTTTCCAGATGCTCAAAGGAATTTCTATACTGTATCCCAGGCAGTTGAGACGGTTGAACGTTTCTATGAGCTTAGTGATCAGTATGGGTCAACATCGTATGCCAAGCCGTCAGAGGATACAAATGTGACCTATAGTGATTTTTATAAGGTGATTAGCTTTACTTTATTCTTTTATAATTTGCATTAAATCAATTAATGTAATAATGATAATTATGACCGCAGTACTTTCAATTATGATGATGAATGATGATGATGATTTATAATGATGAAGATGATGAGGGTGATGATGATGATGATTAATGATGATGAAGATGATGATGATATTGATGATTATGATGATGATGATGATGATGAGCATGATGAGGATGATGATGAGGATGGTGATGATGAAGATGATGATGATGAAGATGATGATGATTAATGATGATGATGACAATGATGCCGATTGATGATGATTATAATGAGGAGGAGGAGGAGGATGATGATGGTGATGATGATAATGATGATAATAATGATGACAACGATGATAAGGATGATGATGATGCAGCTCCTAATGATGATATAGTGTAGGAACTCTAACAACCAGACACAGAAGCTTGACTTATTTCAAAATTGAGGTGTCCTTTGAAACAATACAGAAGGCAAGATTGCATGTAACCGCTCACATTCTACGAAAGGTCTTGAACTAGAAAGAGAAATGAACAATGAATGTGCACTCATTTGAGTAAGAGCACCTTAACGATATTAACTAAAAAATTATTCATTTCTTTTCCTTCTCTCTCTTTCACTCAGTCTGGAGATGTAATCTACACATTGTATGACTCACTAGCCCTAGGGCGACTCGGGCTACCAAGAGGGCTAACATCGGATGTTTGTGACGACAACAACCCTGCAGGTTCGTATAACCTTTATGTGGCGTCTCAAGATTTCCGTTTTCTAAACTGCACTTTCTGTGTCCTTCGATCACTAGTATATGTTCAAAACATATGACGGAATAATAGCCTTTTTGTCATGTGAGGGTTTTATGACATTTGCTTTGGCGACAATTGCTCCGATGGGAAATCTACAAGTTGAGCCGAGCGTAAAACCCAACCTCCAAAACTAAATAAACTCCAATCTTTAATCTTTGTATTATTCTGAATCAAAAACTCGATTACAATCCTAACTCAAAAACCAATACCCTCTGAGATATTCAGCCTGGAGCAAATTTCGGAGGATTACATGTTGTGTCACTGCGTATAAGAAAAGCTCTCACCATCGATCTGTACAGTTCGATATAAAGCAATCTGCTATACAAAGACATTTTATGATTTTCATAAAATTTGGGGATTGAATAAATATCATTTTCCTTGCAATTCTATGAATTATAAACTTAATTGGGGAAAAACTGGAGAGTTGTGAGATACGGTCGTCAGAAATAAGAGAGTGGTAGTGGTAGGCGTGTCTCATGGTAGATATGTGGACGAGTTGGCAATAGACGAATTGGCAATTTACCGATTGAGAGACATATCATATTTTTGCCTTACAGCATATTTACACGATCAGAGTGTAACATGCACTCGTGTGCTTACCAGTCTTGAAACAGATTGTGGACAGCAACCGTTCTTATCTGCCAAGACATACTATGATGGGTTCAAGGTCATTGCGGTAAGTGCATTAATGATAATGATAATAATAGTCCATATTTACATGGTGTCTTTTCTGCGAGATACAAAGCACTTTGAGATAAAATAGAAAATATAGGCAGTGACGGTATTCTTCTAAGGTCGAAAACACTATTGTTAAAAGGAACTTTGGCTGTATTTAATCTTGTAGATCTGTATTCTCAAAAGACGTTTGAATTGTATCATGGTATGACACCATGGACTATGGATATTTGTGTACATAATTACACTTATTACATTGCTTACACTAAGAAAATTTCAGTTACACTTTTGGCCAAGGGTGTAATTATAAAAAGGAGAGAAATGGCTTTGCAAAATTTTCAAGAAATTTTATCAATATGAAGATATTAAAAAATATATATATTATAGAAAGAAAGAAATGGGGGAAAAGCAGCATAACAACATCTTGCCAAAGGATGTTAGTGCCAAGATGGGAATTGAATCCCAAACCTTATGACCTATAGTCTTGAGACGATCATCCCGAGTAGACCACAATACCTGTACACGATATCTAACCCTATTTGATTTTTTTCACCTGCTCATTCTCCAGACGCCCAATTTCCTTCAAGAAAACCCACTCCCTGCTCCTATCCTAGTCAACGCCACAACCGCCCTCCCCGAGACGACCTCTATGCCAACAACCCCACCCGATGTGACCACCGCAACCCCAGACTCCGGCAATGCCACATTGGGTCCCAACGCAACCGTCATTGATCAGTTCACGACTCTCGTCCCTGTCACGGACTATCCCTTCTACAGCGAGCCAGGTCTCGTGAATATCTCGGTCCGATTGCCGGTCCTGTGCAGGATCGTCTTCGGTTTCGTGGTGGACTGCAACTTCACGATGGACGAGGTCCCGTTCCCGATGTATAATGAATCAAGCGAAACTTGTGAGGATGTGGTCCTTGAGGTAAGGCCAATCTACTTTGCTCATGAGAAGAAAAAAAATTACAGAAGATAAAAGGAGAAGAAAAAAAGAAAAGGAAATAACAAGCAAAGGAAAGGAAAGGAAAGAAAAAAAAATGAAAAGAAATGAAAAGAGAAGAGAAGAAAAAAAAAGAAAAGGGGTAAAGGAAAACAGAAACAGAAAAAAAGAAAGAACAAAAGAAAACAAAAAAAGGGGGGAAAAGAAAATAAAATAGAACAAAAAAAATGAATGGAAAGAAGCTTTTCATCCTTTCAAAGAAAAAAGCTCAAAAAAGCAGTGGCAAAAATAGTAATTTCTTGACTGGTTGCCAGCCAAACCAAACAAGAAGAAGAGAGAAGATTTAAAGGGGAATCCACACAAATAATAAGTTGTTTTTAGAGGAAAATGAAAAATCAGGCAGGTAGATGGGTGAAAGCTTGAAAAATATCGGACAAACAGTATGGGAACGTCCCTACCACTTGTCATTTTTAATAATAATATGCAACATTTATATAGCGCTTAATACAAATGTTTCTTTTACCCCAGCTTTAGCACGGCTACCCTGATCGGGCGCATGAGCATTCAATGAATTCCTTCCTGCCGGGTACCCATTTACTACACCTGGGTGAAGAGTGACAAATGTAGATAAACGTCAAAGGACGAGAGTGCTGTGTTGGGATTTGAACCCCGGACCTTGTGGTTCATAGTTCGGAGACTTATCCAATTGCCAATTTGAAATACGCATAGTCTTGATAGGGATCTAAATTTTAAAACAGCCGTAACTTTCTTATTGCTCATCCAAGGTACAGACTTTCACCATTCTGTTTTTTGTTTCTCTGTAACAATATTTTAGGACCAAGGTTGGATTCCCCTTTTACTTATGGGATGCTGATTAGAGGCACACAGCTTCCAAAATATCAAGATGAATTAATCTTCTTTTGCTTTTCAGTTTGTCAAAAGTAATTGATTTTGTATTTATTTTCATACTTTCAAATGATTTCCATTTTCCAGTTGATCGTAAGGTTGTAATTAATTTTACATAATGCTGATTAGAGGAACACAGCTTCCAAAATATCAAGATAAATAAATCTGCTTTTACGTCTCAAATTGGCAACATCAATTTTGTAGTCATTTTCATACTTTCAAATAACTGAATAATGAATATTTAACTGAATGATAATTTCTTCCCACCTTCCAGTTGATCGTAAGGTTATTATAAATTTTACATAATGCTGATTTGAGGAACACAGCTTCCAAAATATCAAGATAAATAAATCTGCTTTTAGGTCTCAAATTGGCAACATTAATTTTGTAATCATTTTCATACTTTCAAATAACTGAATAATGAATATTTAACTGAATGAGAATTTCTTCCCACCTTCCAGTTGATCGTAAGGTTATTATCAATTTTACATGATGCTGATTTAGAAGCACACAGCTTCCAAAATATCAAGATAAATAAATCTGCTTTTACTACTTTAAATTGAGAACATTAATTTTATATTCATTTTCTTACATGTACTTTCAAATAGTTAATAATGGATATATCATCAATTGAGCTGAATGGTAATTGCTTACCACCTTAAAGTCGATTATAAAGTTGTGATTAATTTTGCATCTTTGTGAAACAGTTCCCAGACATGACGCTAAAAGTGAGATGAATAATCAAATGGCATCAGGCAAAAATTATTTTTCTATTTTCTAGAGCTACTTTTTACAACCTACTGCTTAATCCGCTGCATTGGACAAGCTTAGTTTAAAGGCTTGGTCCCACCGTAACTTACGAATGCAACAACAGTAAAGAATCTTGTTATCTGTTGGAAAACGTTTTGTATCCGTTGTGTATTCTTTGCATACGTGTCTCATACGCTCTATATCCATCAAGCATCCGTCCATTGTGATTTCATTGTTCGCCCATTTTGTCCATTGTCTGGAGCGGATGAAAACGGATGGTACCACCCTGAAATTCTGCTTGTCCGCTGTATCCGATATGAATACGTTTTATGTTCGTCGGCCAGTGGGACCTGGTGGGTGTTTCATAAAGCTGTTCGTAAGTTAAGAGCGACTTTAAGAACGACTGGTGATCCTTTTTTTCTGTAAATGGTATACACCATTGGCGATGGTTTAGCGCGTAAGAAAGGTTCACCAGTCGTTCTTAAAGTCGCTCTTAACTTACGAACAGCTTTATGAAACGGCCCCCAGGCCTTAATACATGAGTGAATGACAATTTTCTGGAGCTCTTATGAGCACATCAGGGGCGAAATCGGCCCGAGTCCCTATGTAATTTTTCCATGGATGACATGCAAATTTTCTATCCATAATTTTAGAGTTTGAATAGGTGAAGGGTAGCCTGTTGAGACTCTGATTCTGATTTAATGAAAAGGGGAGGGGATGTTGTTGCCTGCTTTGATAAAAGCCTGCTTTGATAAAAAAGAAGTTGACATATTGATGAAAATTTAATTTTTAATGGGTTGACATTTTACAAATTGATATCTATTTTCCTACTTTTGTACTGACTGAGCCACATTTCCATCAGAGCCGTAATGAGAAAAGGTTACTTCATTTCTATCTTTTCTCTTCCTAGGTCAAATACATCATTACCCACAATTCAACAGATGGCATAGAGGAAGTAGAGGTCGAGCTTCTACTGGGGTCATTGACCTCAAATGACCTGAACCCATCACAGACATTCTCTACAGAGTTTGTGAAGGTGAGTCAGTCCTAAATTTACCCCATTTCTGTCTTTGTATGTTTCAGTGCCTGTCTGTCTTTCTCCCTCTTTCTCTCTCTGTTTTTCTTTCTCCTTCATGTGTGGTTCTTGTCATGATTAAGGTCAAAGGTCATTTAGGGTCAATGAACTTTGGCCATGTTGGAGGTATTTGTTGACTTTGCATCATGACTTAGAAAGTTAATGGATCTAGTTCATGAAACAGACATAAGGGTAATCAGGTATAAATGATTGTTTTGCACACGTCTTAGATCACATGATCATGGTCAAAGGTAATTTTAGGTCAATTGACATAGTATTTTGTTATATGAGTGTTTTCTTTTGTGAATAATTATTCAATTGCTGTTTTGAAAGTCATCACTGCTGCTATATTGAATGGCGTAATGCAGGCGAGACTACCACTTGTTCTGTTTCCATCTCTATCTGTCACTTTCCTTCTTTTTTTTTTTTAATCTTTATCTATGGTCTCGCTTTCTCTGCTCTTTATCTCACTCTCTGTTTCTCTCTCTTCACACAGCGTGATGAGATAGATGTGTACCCCCGTAGCGGTAATCCTGGCTACATGATTGGACAACCGATAATGGCAGGGAACCTCGTGGAAGAGATTCAACCAGACGAGAGTATCAAATATCCTTTACTGAACTCCAGGGCATAACCCTAATTGGGGTATTTTGGAGGTTGGAAAGATATCAGCTATTGATCACATGGTCACAGAAGAAACTGGCATGCCCGTCACCTATGTAGTAATCTGACAAAATTGTATATTTTATTTCCAAATCATTCAAATTTGTTTTTGATTAAACTGATTATCCCTTATTCATGCATTAAATTTGAATTCAGTTGTAAATTTTGAATATGCTTCTAAACTGCTGTTTGGCTAGAAACTCTCTGTAGTATTATTCTTGAATGTAAAATAACAAAAAATAAGTGGCGATATCAGCAGACTTTCTAATGAAGTTTATAGCTTTCAAAATTTCTTAGGTATTTAGGTGAATAGTTGCCAGCATTGCATGTATGTCAATCATAAGCAAAACAATTGCTTTATTTAAATCAATAAAAGTAAAATGATAAATACATTTTACAATAATACAAAGTACATTTTTTTGGCCTAGTAGTGAGCTTTTCACGGTACTAATTAATTGCAAAAAATGTTGAGGTCTTGTGAGGGACAAATCAATCCATGAACAGTGATTTCTATGGCTTTGGGTGGCCTTTTTATTGGCCTCACTGTCCTTACCATTGTCCAGGAGTTTTGTTGTACCCTTTCAATTTGTGCTGTAATATAGAAATCGCTATAATATCAGCTGTCGATTAAATTTTCACAAAGAAAATTGATTGGTATGTTATCCACTATTTACAGGTAATCTGCAAAGCTCTGTTAATGCAATTATCCTTAACCTAAGTTTTACGCAGGCAATATCTATAGGTACGGATCCTGACAGCTGGCTGACGGTTGTCCGAAGCTCTGCCGACGGAACATGCGTAAACGACACGGATTCGCGTCTTCCCATCACGTTTGGAGAGAATTTACGCAGCGGATGCACCATACGGTATATGTTTAAAATAGACATTTTATAGTTTTCTAATCTATGTGCATATGTAGCAGGATTCTGAGAAGTATCTTGATTGGATTTGTATGTTTCATAATGAAAGTCACCATTTAATGATAATGATAATAAGCCACATAATCGTAACCCTTTGAAGAGAAATTCACCCCAGCGATTTTCGCGATCGACTCAAACCAAAACCAAAAGTTCCTGAATGAAGCGCACGCCATGAATTTACCATTCACTTGTGCCCTGAACTCGAAGTAGAAATTCTACTTCTTATTCAATGATGTGTGATCCAATAACTTCTAGTCTATTTGTACTCTAGCTGGCACTAGTCTAGTTGCTTCCGCTTTCGACCCGCATTCAATAACCTCTTCTTCCATTTCAAGGAGGAATCATTGTAAAACTTGCAAATTGTGAATATCCCCTTTGCTTTATATAATAAGTCTTACCTTGATCAAGCTACCGGAAGTTACTTGCTCCCACAAGTAAACGGCCTGAGCTACATCCAGGAATTTTGGGTTATTGTCGATAGCGAGGATTAAACTTTGATAAGGATGTTGGTGTAGGTTTGATGAAAATCGGAAGAATCCAAATTAAATTCTAGCAAAATTCAAAGTCTCTCTGCGTTACTATTCATAATAAAATATCTATCACTGTTCTAATCTTTACAGAGTTTCATATGAGAGTGTTTCGGACATATGTGGCTTGATTCAAGCAACCGCATTAAACGCCCTCAACGGTGATCATCCAAGCCATGTCGCGACCTTTGGCAATTCACTTCCTGAGGTCGTAGGTGACTGGGTCGAGATCTTTGAGGACCCAATCTCGAGTAACCCTGTGGTAAGAGTATTGGCAATGTAGTCTTGAAGTCTTAGGATCTCGGGCCTATAGCAGGGTGCTCACAGTAATGGAAAATCCTGGAAAAGTTTGTGGCCATGGAAAGTCAGGGAAATTTGAAAATTTGTGAAAAGTCATGGAATTCTGTTTTCAAATTTCTGTGGGAAACCTGCTGTAGTGGGAATGGGTGTCTTTTGTTGTTTGGGGCGGGGTCCTTGAATGGTTTTAGGCACTTCCCTTACATCACGAGAGATACTTTTCATTCCCATTCTCTTCTTGCCTTTGGTTTCTGTCTCTGTCATTTCACCGTATTATTTTTATACGCCCGTCTCGACGGGACGTATTATGGTATCACGCTCTGTGTCCGTCCATCCGTTAACTTCAGTTTAATTGAATCTAGGCTCATATAATTTGGTGTGTATGATACTAGCATGGATATCCCAGGAAGCCTATTGATTTTGAGGTCAAAAGGTCAAGGTCACAGTGACATGTTTTCATCTTACCCTTCTGCAGTCCTTGTAAGCGCGATAACTTCAGTTTAACTTAACTTAGGCTCATATAATTTGGTGTGTATGATACTAGCATATATCCTAGCAATTTTCTTGATTTTGAAGCCAGAAGGTCAAAGGTGAAGTCGCCACCTTCTACTTTTCTTGCTTGACCAATAACTCAATTTTCTGTGTTACAGACGGGATTATTATGTACTCGCCTTAGCGACACTCTTGTTTATGTATACGAGTGCAATTTTCTTCATTGTTTACTTAGATATTATTTCTTATTAAGTATTGTTGTATTTATGTTTTCTTGTGTTTTATCTGTAAAAGATTGTACAATTCACCCTATGCTGCGAACATTCTTGAATTTTATACGCATTGTCATGTGCATGTGTGTAATTTTTTTCTCTTTTCATGTTTTATTTAAAAGCTAGTGTAGGAAATGATTCTATGTAAATGTAAATACCATAGACTTAATACAAAATGAAATTGAATTTAATTGAATTAATCTTTGTTCACCTTTTTAGAGCAACGAGCAAGGAGTGTGCAACAACATGTACATGTCTCTTCACATTGAAGTACTGTATGCAAACGTAGGAGCGCTAGCAAACCCGCAGGCCAAGATTATTGGTGTCCGTTATAACTATCCTGATGCTTCCGGACAAACACTTAGATATCAGGTAAGATTGACAAGAGAGACAGATAAGAGAAAGAGAGACAGACAAAGAGGGAGAGAAAGAGACAGAGAGACAAAAACATTTTATACATGTATAATCAAATTGTTCCTTAGTTTCTTGGAACTTACATGTAGCTCTTTAGGAGGTGCATATTCAAATTATTTAAAAGACCAATCTTCATTGATTTCAACTCTGAATTCTCAGAGATGCAGTTCTTTCATTACCTACATGTAATGCCTATACTGCCCAACTTTGGCAAAAGGAAGCAAGTGACACATCAGTCAAATTTGAGTTATTGTTGTTTCTGAAACACCCTTTGTATGTTGCACATTCCGACAAAATTTGGGGAAGAATTTATCGTTCTATGGAAAGATAATGAAGAAAATATGCTGTTAAATTGCACTGACGCCTGTGTAAATGACAAACACACATTGCTCATTTAAAACAAATGATGCTTTTGTAACTTGCTTCCTTTTGCCAAAGTACAGCAGCATTATACAAAATAGTTCAGAGCTTAGTATATTTTTTATCTCCCCAAAATCTTTTCTGCCCCCCCCCCCATCTCTTTCTCCCTCCCACTTCCCTTCTCTTTCCCTCTTCCTTCCCTTCCTCTTCCACTCTCCTTCCCATCTCTCTCCCTCTTTACCCTTCCCCTCTTCTCTCCCTCCCCCCCCCCCTCTCCTCTCCCCTCTTACTCCCACTCTCTCTCCTCTATCTCTCTTCCACAGTGCATAGGCCCATACTGCCAGCAGGGATCAGAATCTCTCGTTCAAACTTTTGAAGTTTCCGTGTCTGTGGAGTTCATCGACGCCTCCACCTCTCCGACTGCTTCTTGGGCAGAGAAACCGGCACTGGAATCTAGGCTGCCAAACGATTTCTTTTATCCCTTTTCTGGGAGTTCAAAAGCAGCTAAATTGTCTTTCAGTATATTAGTCCATATGGTTGTATTATCATTTTCCGTCCTCGTAACGTTATGAAGATAAATTTTATTTGTGTGCGTGTGCAATGTAATGAAAGTATTCCCTCATGTAACGGGTTTGCGAATATCTTAGGGGGTGTTGCAGGAAATTTTCTTGTTAATTGATTGTTTTGATGGCATACTTGTAATTGATTAAGGCATAGTGAGTGATCGTATTACCGACCGGCCTTGTATTACCGAATGCGCACATCGTACGCGTCAGAAAATAATTTCATACGCTCAAAACTTTGCAACATCCTGCCAAAGGGAACTTGAATAGAAAGATGATAAAAATGGTAAAAAACACATTTTCAAAGTATTATTATTCTAAAAATAATAAAGTATGTTCAAAATAGCTCATCAGTGACTTTGTTGTTTTCTCAACTTTTCCCCATAGAAAACACACGTTCGGTAATACGATACCTTTTTTAGGTGACCAAAATATTTCACATGCGAAGAGGGGTCCGATTGGAAGCTAATATCATTTTTAAAAAAGAAAAACGATTTCGGCAAGATTTTTACATATTTACATTTTGTAGGTAATTGTGTATTTATCGTGAAAGCTTGGTGAATTTTATGAGAATAGTGTGTTTGATATGATTGAATTCATGAAAATGTTCGGTAATAGTTCGATCCACTACCATACCTTGTCAAATCCCACTATAAAGCACTGCTGCATCTTTTCATAGCGGATTTCCTCCATTCCCCATCGTTTTGTCTATGGTGAAGTTCAAGTGTTAGTCATGAAAAGCCGCTTTCTGGATTTCCGCTCTGACTGTTAACAAAGTACGTAAAGACTAATTATTGGCTCTGGAAATGGAGGCAATCCTTAAGACCAGAGGCCAGTTTCATAAAAGAGTTACAACTATGTTAGCTTTCCCATTATAGCAGCTACAATGGAAACCTTGATTTTGATTGGCTGCTGAGCCCTGTTACCATGGTAGTTGGTATCATGACAAAGTTATGCAGGGGGCTCCATGTCTGCGCACCTAAAAATTTAACTTGAGATTAAACATGAATTTATCTTTATTCCACAAATAATTTAGTTGATATATTCCTTACATTATTATGAGTAAGTGTGCCAAATATCTCCTAAAAACTTGAAATATATGATTTTCTTGGGAAAAAACCTTGGCGAGTCACTTTCAGACTGAACAAAAAAAAGGGGGGCCCCATGTCTGCACACCCATTCATTTTTAACACGATTCAGGGATCTTTTTGATAAAAAAAGCTGTATTTTGAGGCGGTCGCATGAAATGCTAGAAAATTCAATATTTTCCCACCATTTTGAGTCGGCTTTTTAAAATAATATCTGTCTATGTATTGCGGGTGTAATGTTTCTGGTCGTTGCATATCTTCTTTTATTAGAATCGTGCAGATACGTGTGCTCAGATAAGAGGCACTCCGCAGACTTATCTGACCTGTCCATACAACAGTTGTAAGTCTTTTTATGAGATGGGCCCCAGAACATGCAAAGTGTGCATTATGTATGTCTTCTCCAAATCGAATCATTCCTTAATCACACAGAATGTGGTTGTCAAGAGATTTAAGATTTAAATTCTTGGAAATTATTACTAAATTAACATTTTTTAATGTAAAGTTTGAATTCATCTAGCTTGCCATATTCTAATCATTAAAGGTATAATTTAACTTTGAGAGCAGCCGATTTAAAAAATTCTCAAACCAAGACGAAACATGTGTACAAGTACATGTATTAGAACTAAAAAACTCTGAAAACAACCATTATTGAGAATGAAAAGCTAAAAATACAAGGCAAAACCCAAGTTTGTAATTAGGTGTCTTGAAGATGCTTAAATAGAACACATAAGTGTATGGGATGAAATTAAGATGGTGTTTCCGGTCACTTTATATTTAAATTTTTGAAGCACTAAATAATGATTTTCGGACGCGATTTTTTTCTGGGCTACATTTTTGTAACATATCACAGACACAGGTGACAAGTGTGACCTTCCAGCTCAGATTTTTTTAAAGTCAATTCAATGTTAGCCAATCACTTTAAGTCCTGTGTAATGTTCCAAATTTTTTGTAGAACAGCCCTCAGATTCACATCCTATACTTTTCTTTGGGGGGGGGGCTGCAGTTATATCTTTGCTAAATGTAAGTGATGTTATTGAGTTTTAAAATTTAGCAATATTTTGTCAAAATAGTTATATGCCCGTCGTCATGAATATTCATTAGGTGGGCTGATGATTAATGTCACATCCCCACATTCCTTTTTCTCATGTTATAACATGAATTCATAATTGTTTCATTTTTTCGTACATGTGTGAATTAGATGTGTCCCCTACAATGAAATAAGCTGCATTAAATCAGATGTTGATCCACTTTGTGTTAGTTCGTGGAGGAAAAAATTTGAATAAACCGGATTTCATATAAAAAATATAAAAGAACAAGTGGGGATATCACATCATCAGTTTGCTCCTTGAATATTCATGAAGACATGCCTTGAACTGTTTCACCAGGATAATGCAACATCTTAAAAATGCTTTAAATTTGTTATTCCTTGTCCGATTTTGATAAAATTTTCAGTGTTTAGTTTGATTTTTCTTTATCTGTTCAAATCATACTATTTCAGCCTGGGTTACACCTCTTATACTTTCAATATAACTGCTTATAGGAACCCACTATTCTCAGCAATTTTTTAGTAGACACATGAAAATTATGGCAATGTGATTTATATTTCTTTACCAATAATTTGAATGAAAATCTCTGAAATTTTTTACCTGTAAATAGTGTACAAAGTGTTATTTAATAATTTTTTGAAAAAAAAAAGTTTTTTCAATTGTAATGTTGAATAATAAAACAAAATACAAAGGTAAAATGTACTATTTTCAAAAGTGTGTCTTTTTGTCTGTGGTTATATGATAACTACATGTACATGTATGAAAGATAAAAAATTAAAATGTGTGAGCAACAGTGAACTTGATTGGCCATTTAAAAAATCACTAAAAGGGGGAACTGCACCCACATGAAGCTTTGATAAAACAAGAAAATAAGAGAAAAATATTGAAGACTTGACAAAAATCGGTCAAAGAACGATGGAGTTATGAATTATTACAAGTTTTGAATTTGTGATAAAACAGACATGTTGTTTGGAAAATTTCAAAACACCACTTTCTCAAAAACTTGAAAGTGATTTTAATATCTGCGCGGTGGGAATATCATCAGACACACCATTTCAGATATCTTTACTCCGCACTTTCTATCAGAAAATGGGAATTCATGTAAAATATATTATATTATTACTTATACAAGGCATTTCAGCAGATAGATAAATCGAAACTTGTAATAATTCATAACTCCATCGTTTTTTTGACCGATGCAGTTCCCCCCTTTTAGTGATTTTTTAAATGGCCAATTTCTGCTAGTGTGCCCGCGCAGTAGGAGCCGATTTTGATCGCTAATTTTAGTGTTTGGTCACTATTTGCGAAATCTGGTTGGAACCAATGATTGTAGATAATGCACGGCACGGCCAGTGCATACATTTTCCAAGCTGCACAGACCCCAAGTGCAAGATTTTTACGCGTATGTGCGCACCATGCAAGTTCGTGAATAACCTGACATTAGAAGTGGTGGTAGACAAAGAGGCATATGAATTGTTCCAAATTATAGCTTGAATTATACATCATTCAGCTCTAGGTAATAATAACAATATTGACTGGCTCTTCTTTCGGGAAACATCAAATATATTGCCCTTAAAAGAACCATATTGCCCTCGCCTAAAGGCTCGGGCCAATATGATTCTGTTGCGGGCAACATATTTGATGTTCCCCTCAAAGCCAGTCTATATTATATAATGATTCATGGGGGAGCTGCTTGCATGTGACTTTAAAAAAAATAAAATTCATAACTCTGTTATTCTTGAATGGATTGTCATACCTTCATATGGTGACAATTTTTTTTTTTTTTTTTTTCATGCCGAAATTTATTAATATAGTGAGCTTTGACCTGTGGACCCTGAATTTGATTTGACCGACAAACATGTATGGTTTTTTTTTTTTTTTAAGTTATTACAGAACGAGTCCCAGCTCATCGTTGGTGTAAACTTTCCCTGTAATTGTTCCTCTTATCTTTTGATTCTGCCAACACGAAATTTATATCAAGGCCATGTTTCATAATACTTGTAATCGATGGTAAGTTGCGAGCTGATGTTATAAGCTATTGAAAGCCTGCAATTTGATTGGTCAATAGCAAATTATCATGGATCACTAATTTAATTTGATGACAAGATTTCTGAAACAGGGCCAATCAGGTTTACCCTTTAACCCTTAATAAAGGGGGGGGTCAATTTGACCCACCCCTCCACAAATTTTGTCGCTACGCCGCAGCGCAAATTTTTTTGACTGCGCCACTCGCTGACTTTTTACTTTCAAGTCTTGCGCATCCTTTGAGACCAAATTGGCGACGCCTGGGTACGTGGTTCAAACCAAATTTAGGGCACATTTCATACGCTTATTTGTATAAATAACAAAAAAATATAAGCGATCAATGTTTGAAAGAATTTACTATACAGTCTTGGAGTTTACATCCGGCTCTACGTGCGTACAAATTGACCCCCCCCCCCCCCCATATATGTTGGTCCAAAATAGCCCAGTTAAGATAAGGTTAATAGGAGAATTTGACAACAATATGAACAATAAATTACCATGAATGTAAGAGATATTATACACGTATTTGTTTACTCAGGAAACAACTTGTGACTTGTAAAAACAAAGACATAAAATGATAAAAGAAGAATTATTACAATGGTGATAAAAATTACAGAGAATTGGGTAGAAATCACATGGGATAATAGAAATATATGTTTAAAAACATTGGGGTCTATTGTGTGTAATACACATCCATCAGAGTGATTATCAAGTCCTGTATTTCCTTGTTCAATAAATATTGCATTCCAAAATGCAGTAAAAACTGAATCCAAAAATTAAATTCATCTTCACAAGCAAATCATTTTCAAATGAAATGATAGATTTATAAAAAAAAGTCCTTTTGATAAGCAATGATGATGCCACCTAACTCTTCTTCAATTCCTCATGATTGTAATCTGTTGAGACTTCAAACTTGAGGAAACTAATAATTATTGCCATATTTTACCCAAGTAGCAACTTCAATTATGAAAATTGTTCTGCCAGAGAAAATGCTTAACATATTAAACATTAATAAAAGTAAAAACAAAGTCTATTGTAGATAATGCACATCCAATGTCATCTAGCTCAAATCCTGCAGTAGTCTCGTCCAAGCAATATCCATTTGGCAATCCAAATACACCGTGAATGTTGAATCACTCTTTATATACTGAGGTCATGATAAAAGTTAATAATTATTTAATGTTCTTGTGATAAGGTATGCCCTTTACATACTAAAGGCATGATAAAGATAAGATTTTAAGTTTTTGTGTCAAGCCACGTCACCTCTTCCCTTTTCTTTTTCCTGTCTGACTTTTTATCTTTGCTATGTCCCTCTTTGAGAAGACCTGCACACCCCTCTTGTATTTTCCAAGTTGCCCATCCACATAGACACCTTTCCTTTGCGTCTTGTCTGTCCAGAAGCCTATGTTCCTGCAAGAGGAGAAGAGAGGAAAATAATATACAAATAATGAATGTTTATGAGTGCAATGGACAGAATACTTCATGAGGTGAAAGATGAAATGATCCATTCAACGAGGCATAGCCGAGTTGAATGGATCATTCATTTCATCTTTTACCGAATGAAGTATACTGTCCATTGCACGAATGAACATTCATTATTTGGTTTATATAACACTTACATGTAAAACTAGATTATTTTTCATAGGAAATTTATCAATTTCGATGCAAAATGTGATCATGTAGCGCGAGCTCGGTCTGTTGTCGCGTACAATGCGCGCATGCAATGGACAAAATCGTATGGATCCAAAATTGCACGATAAATGGATCCTAATTGCACGGTCGATGACATCATTTTAAATGGTCCGAATGGTCGATATCAAACAACCAATCAAATGCCAAGGATCTATCTAGGTGTCATATAATGTTTGTTCAACTTATCAGCATATTACCAGGGCTCCAGATCCCCCATTTTGGGGCTCATTTTCAATTGGTCTAATCACAATTTGTCAAGTTACCAACTCGTCTACTATCATGTGGTCTACCATTAGTTCGTTCAATATCCACATGGACTATTTGCCAATTCGTCCACTCACCATTTCTTCTAATAACCAGTTGGTCAAATAGCGATTTAGTCCATATACCATTTGGTCTAACTGGACTAAGTGTTAATTGGGCGATATGATTGAAAAATAAAATGAATATGAGACAAACTGGTTATGAGACGAACTGCAGATTAGGCGTAGTGATGATTGGACCAAATGGTCATTGGACAAAATGGTTGTTAGACGAAATGTTGATGGATGGAATGGCATTAGACTTAATGAAGGTAGACCATGTGATGAGTGGACAAGATGTCAAAAGACGAATTGGCAATTTGGAGTCTGATAATATCCAAAGAAACAGAAGAAAATGATTGCTCCAGGGTAGGAATTTTTTATTTCAAGGGGTGATTATTGTTTCCACATTGGGTCTAGTGCTGAATTTTGGGCGAGGTTTCTTTCATTTTAAGGATTACACTGGCGCAAGGGACATTATGCTATAAAAGCTAAATTCATTACGCTGCCATATATGGATATTGATTTTTCAAAATTTTCTTGAATATTGTAAGTGCCTGATCTTGGGGCAACTTTAGAAAAGATGGTCGCCCCAACGCATTCCATGTCGAAAATTACCAAGCAATATGTGCCATCATGAAGCGAAGTCGCCGTTGTGTATTTTCTTCGCTGGCTTGTTCAAATTATTCATTAATTTGGGGCTTAAGGCCCAAAATCCCAAATTTTTGGCCTGAAATTTCCCACTTTGAGAACCTTTGGAAATCACATTAGATGATAATGTGACAAGCATTATACAAAAACAGAGCATCATTAATGTTATTTTCACAAAATATCATGCACTTATGTTTGAATCTCTCCTGCCCTCCCATATTCCTTCTATTTTATGAATCCCTCCCCCTCCCTCCCCCCCAGCGCAACAGTAATTCTGCATCACTAAATTCAACTTCGTTTATGTTGTTGGTGATTTTGGGATATAGAGAGCTGGTCTCCATTGCATATAAGTAACTATTATGGTAAATTTGCCATGCAATGGTAACTACCATGGTAACGCTGATCAACTGCCAATCAAAATCAAGGATTCCATGCAAGTTACCATTGCATGACAAAGTTACCATAATGGTAACTTTTGTGCAACAGGGCCCTGTTATAAAAGTTGTTTGGCCGCATCATTAAAGTGTCATTAGGTCAATTTCTCAAGTCTTAAACTTCTGCAGATAAAAACACAAGGCATCATAGTGTTCATCGTGGAAATGACAAGATAGATCAACTTTAACCATAGAGCTATTACAGAAGGAGATCCTTCTTCCAATTCCTCTGTTAATCCTTTGTTATCGCTTCCCTCTGGCGAAGGAACGATATCTAACATCAATCGGCGAGCCGCTAGGCGAAAGTAAGAGCCCGCTTACGTAACACGATAAGCCCGCTCGTAAAATCTGAGGTCAGTGATTTTTTTGAAGGTCCCTGCGACGCACCGCCAAAAACGACATTCTTCCACATAACTTCCCTTCGAGCTCAGTTTTTTTCAAAATCGAAACACGTCTTGCTGTACTTCCAACATCCATATCGCTTTGTACGGATTTCTGATGTACGTCTTTGATGTATGG
Organism: Lytechinus pictus; assembly: GCF_037042905.1. Taxonomy (NCBI): domain Eukaryota; kingdom Metazoa; phylum Echinodermata; class Echinoidea; order Temnopleuroida; family Toxopneustidae; genus Lytechinus; species Lytechinus pictus. The sequence goes on along the minus strand of NC_087250.1, from coordinate 19,588,230 downwards.
TTGAACTTCTGAGATGATCCCCTTTGCATACATACCAAATTATACGTCACAATCCGATTTGACTCAACAAAATTACAAACGGAGGAAGTTGGAGATTGGTCATTTTAGGTATGTCTGTCTTTCTTCCGTAGTTAAATCTTTCCCTGCTCGTACATGTTTTAGAAATTATAATAAGGTGAAAAAGCATACTTTGAGCTTAATTTGTAAGCAAAGATCATTTGCGTGATTACAATGGCCTTGATAATATAACGACGAATCTACGGGGCATTTCTATGTCGATTGATGCATCGCCGAGTATCTTCCGGTGCCCCACGTACTCCTATTTGTGTAAGTTGAAGGTGAGTGTGATGGTTGAGCTCCGAGCTCGTGCGCCCAGCTCATTCATACAGTACAGGCCTCAGCTCCGGACCGTTTCGGAAAAACCTGAATTGACGCATTTGAAGAGATAGCTCTAGACCTAACTTTTATGATATTTCGTTGATTATATGATCTGCAAATTTTATTTATATTAATATTACCCATTGGGTCCGAATGACGGCATTTTAGATTGCATTCGATCAACTTTTCCTATCTTACTTAGAGCTGATTTACGGGCGGCCTGCGCCTGTAAGTGTGAAAGTGCCGTGATGGACCACCCTGCTGTGAGGGGATTAGCGGTGCCGCGCATGGGGCAAAGCGTTCGAGAGAGTCAGTCCTCCTTCTGTAATAGCTCCATGCTTTAACTAATGTAGCTCTTCAATATTTAGGATTACTAAAAACAATAAAAATAATGCTTTTCTTACTGGAGTTGTATCTTTTCATCTTTCTTCTTTGATGTTTTTATCCCCATCTGTCGATCCTGCCAAAAAAAAGAGAGAAAAAGTGCAATGCTACAACCAAAACTAAAATCTTTCTATTGGAGCTAAAGAAACCAGGGCTCCGTAACACAACGATTTGAGATTAATCGCTAATTTGAAAGAACGATTCTGATTGGTTCCTAGTCAGTCAACTGAGCAAACTGCGCATGCAACGAATGTCTTGATAGGTCAGTTCATTTAGTGATTAATCGCTAACCTTTGTGTTACGGAGCCCAGATTATTCTAATAAAGAAGCATATCTATTTCATATAATGTATGCATGCTTCTTAAAGTTCATTTCATAGCTACTTTTATACCTAATTTCCTGTTTGTATTATTATTCAGGTGTACTTATTCATATTTCTTTCTATCATCACAGATTAGTCAAGGCACTTTTTCCCTACTTACAATTTCTCTTTGCTGTTTCTCTTCAATCTTCTTCTGTCGCTTGGTTTCCATTAGCTCTTTGTAATTCACAAATGCTCTCTTCGGGGGCTGCAAGATGGAATAAAACAATTGACAAAAATAGCACCACTGTCCCTAACATCATTTTCAGATCGGTAAAAAAAAATCCCAAAACTCAACTAGTCATACATATGGTCACTTGGCTGTTTCAAAGCCTCATATCCCAAAATTTCAAATTTTGACAGATCAGAAAAAGTCTAAATATATAGTTATGAAAATAACATTTTTCCTAAAAATAATTCTCTATGGGAATTAAATGTACATGGGAGACTGCTTTCAAATAACATGATGCTGCAACTATTGTCATACAATATTCTTAAATACAGCTATGTTCTTAGCTCCCCTAAAATTTTTGAGATGCAATGTTTTTTAACAGCCCAGAGTCAGAACCACTAGACCACAACGCACCAAGCACGATTCCAGTACAAAGTCTTTAAAGAAATAAATAAGTCAGTAGTCAACGGTTTAAACATGATAAAAGAAAAGGCTATAGTTGCAGACTCAGTCGAGAATATGGGCTAAGTCCCCTCTGCAGACTATGAATTGGGGAGTGCCTAACAACTTGCCTTTGCTCCTAGTTGAACAGCCTTAGCCGCTTCTTGCTTCTCTTTATCTTCGAAGGATAGTCCGCTAATGCCAAACTTCCAGACCTCATGTCTTGCTTGATCCAGGTCCACCTCTCCCTCACTCAGTTCTCTGCCCTTGGGTCCTGCACTAGTCTGCACCTTGGACAAGTTCTGTGCAGAAGATAAAACCTCGGATAATAATTCACAATAGGCACAGGAATAGACACTTGAGTCTTCTAAAAATCTGCTCAAAACCTTTCTTTTTTCCCTCTCTCTCTCTCTATGCACCTGGAGCACTCTACAGGGTGGATTTGGTGCTTTATAATTCACAATTTATCAATTATTATTTATTTCATAATTTATCATTTTCATTATCATTATTATAATTATCATTGAAAGTCAGGTGGGGAGTCACTCCCTTCCTTTTGCCCAACATTTCATGTCAAGTGTCAATACAAGTTTTGAGACCAAATTGAGGTCAAAACTCATGCTTGTATGGAAGAGAAAATACTCATTTTATTTCTAGCTCCCTTTATTTTCTAAATACCTTGTTACTACATGTAGATTCCCTGTCCAGAACAAAAATCAAAGAGTAAGGGATATCTAAAGAAAAAAAAACCCACCTCTTTTTTCTTCTTGGTTGGATCATTAAATACAACCACTTCTGGTGGTTTTCTCTTCTTCTTCTGTCCATCACAGTCTTTCCTTCTGTCAAGCTCAATATTCGCTTCCACCTCTAAATCCTTCTCTTCCTGCGATGCCTTGAACAATCTCAGTTCTTCCTCAAAACTTCTCAAAGAGTTCTGCTTTTCTTTGCGACATTTGATGACACTTGCATCCACAGATAAGGCCTGTTTCTTTTTCTTCTTCTTCTTAACCTTTTTCTTGGAGACCGAATCCCCTTTTTGGTTCCCACGGTGATGGCAAGCTTTCCTTCCATTTTGTGTTGTATGGGGACCAGGCTGTGGGTCTTCAACTACGCTGTCACCTAAAATATTTTAAAGAAGTGGACATACTTTTTTTACAATGTATATATCTAGTGACAGTTGCTCGGTTGTTTAAACCTTGTATATCAATTTGTTATTAATTTGATGAGGGATCAGGAAAAGTTTGATTTTTATGCCCATATTCAGAAGTTAGGGTTTAATTTGAACTCAGGTCTAATATTGTGGTTTAACTATGGATAGCAAATCGTGACATAAATCTCTAACAAGAGATGTTCATGGTAAGTATCAACTCATTTGACTTTCAAATCATTCTCAACTGTCTGGGAAGCATGAAGATAATTGTCTTCACCATTAAAGAATTAGGAAAGGGCACAGCTGCACAGTAAACATAAGTAACATACCATGTGAACAAAATTTGCCATGGTTGAATGCCACCATTTTTTTCATATTTCTAACTACAGCCTTTTCTGCATTTCTGAGCCATCATCAATCTTTTTTATAAAAAAACTTTGAGATAAAAATGCATACCAATTTTGTATTTGGGCAAATTAAAGATTAGTCACTCATTAATTAGTTATAATTACCCTATAATCTTGGCCTTGGCAGCCGTTGCCGCTATTGCCTTTGCTTTTACAAAGTATGTTGCTGTTATACAAAACATAAGCTGTGGAAGGCTTGTACTGCTTTATAGTGGGTTTTTTTTTTATTGACGAATGTCCAGACACCATCGACAGTTTTTTTTTGTAACTGTAAGAAAAAAATTACACCAATGACCAAATCCTGTTCAAACTTCAAAGCCCATCTCTTGCTGAGCATATCAGTCTGTTTTAGTCGAATACACATTCATATAATCTAGTAATGAATAGGAATAGGGTTAGCCATATTTTGGGGGATTACCAAAGCTAAAAAAGGAGGTTTAATTTTGTACAAATTACCTAACGTGAATTTCAATGCGTGGGGCACGTGACTAAGAAACGCTATTTCATTATCGTCCCGTTTCTTCATAAATCCCAAATTCAAGACAAAGAATTCAACTTTATTTCTTATCATATTTCTTTTTCTAGCTTTCTTACCATACTCCATAAGCTTTTCTAGAATCGTTCTCTTAATTTCGTCTCCGATATCCATGACTTTATGTTTTGACTGCGGAGCGTGTCAGCATGGTCAGCGTTCCATATGCTCCTATATACTCCTTCCTTCTTCGGAAGTTCCTATCTTTCTTTATATCTGCATAGGCCTACTTCGTTACCTTTCTTTATTTCTCTATTTATGTACTCAACTCTTTCATATTTTCTCCCCTCTTTTGTTTTTTCTATATGTTTCCTATTTCCTTTTTTTTTTCTTTTCTTCTTTTTTTTCCCCTGCTTAATTTTCACCTCATTTTCTTTCTTCTTTCTTTAATTTCTTTCTTATTTTTGAAATAAATTTGTGCAATACAAATTCTTTATAATTTACATATCATATAACATCCATAAATTTCAATTTGCTAATGGTTCATGATGACTTTTTTCTGTAAGTGCCGGGTGATAAATGAATGCACAATAAAACATATTTGTATATTTTTTTTTAAGGAAATGACATTTACTTGATTTTTTTTTTCAATTCTCGATAAATGGGAAGCTGCTTGGATATGACGTCATCGAATAAAACAAAATTCTAATAACTTTTGAAAACTTTGATAAATTATCATCAAACCTTAATACTTTTGTTACTTTTTTCTGTCATTTTTACAATAAACTTTTTGGGGGTGAACTTATTTCCCTTAAAGCATAATATATATATATATATATATATATATATATATATAAGCTACGTCTTGCGTTGATGCTGAATTATTTACAAGTGTACATAGAACATGACGCGCTGTAATACACGTTATGCAAAGGGCCCTCTTCTTTTATATATATATATATATATATATATATATGTAGAGAGAGGGGGGGTAGAATGCTCGCTTGTCCCAATAATTCATTCTGCTCAAACATGTATGCGTTGACAAGAAGTATAAAAGATTAAGTAATTTGTAATTTTAAAAATAATCGTCCATCGATCCCATACCCTTAAACCATGGTAGTAGGTCCATGCTTAAACGAATACTCCGGGCTGAAATATTTAAATAAATAAAATAAAATTCAGAAAGCAAAATGCTGACAATTTCATCAAAATCGGATAACAAACAACAAAGATATTGAATTTTAAAGAATTGCATTATTCCGGTTAAATAGTTCTAGGCATGTCTTCATAAATATTCATTAGCTGGGCTGATGATGTCATATCCCCACTTGTTCTTTTGTGTTTTATTATATTAAATTAGGTTTATTCAAATTTTTTCTACCAAGAGCTAAAACAAATGGATTGACAAATGATGAGTGCATTAGTTATTTACTGCCGCAACTTATTTCATCATAATGGAGACGCATCACCTACACATGCATGAAAAAAATGAAGCGTTTGTTCATGTAATAACATAAGAAAAAGGAAAGTGGGGATGTGATATCATCAGCCCACCTAATAAATAGCATGATGCGATGTGGCTATAACTGTTTTCTCATATATTGATGAAAATAAAAATTCAATAACTTTGTTTTTTTGTTATCCGATTTTGATGAAATTTTCAGCATTTTGCTATGTGAATTGTACTATATTTATTTAGATATCAAAATTTTCAGCCCGGACCATCCCTTTGGATTTTAATAAAAAAATGAGTGGAAGTATTGGTATAAAAACCCAAACATCATTCCCTCTTGGTTTTTGCAATGTACGTGGGGTTTGCCTATATACGCATATCTAATATAATATATCAAAAAATAATTACCAACAAGAAAAATAATCTAAAACTGATCATTGACCAAGAACTTGGTTGGATATTTTCAAAGAAAATTTAGGGACCACGGAACAGGGTGGGTGGGGAAGGGGGAGGAGCTAATGGAGTAGAATCATTTTTTCATGTCAACTTTTAAAATGACCAATCTGTTAGTAGGAGTATACCCCCACCCGGCCCCCATCCGAGACTCGATCAGCCCCCCTCCCCCATGGCCTCAGTAGGCCTACACTGTAAAAACTGTGGTGTTAAAACTGACACCAGTGGGTGTTAATAGAGGACCACACCCTCTGGTGTTAAAATTACACCCTAGAGATTGAATATAACACCAAAGAGTGTACATGTAACAACCAAAGGTGTTGCAATAACACCTATCTGTGCTAAACTAACACTGTCAATTTAACACCGGTGTAAAATAAATGGTGTGGTCCTCTGTGTACACCGGTTAACACCGCAGTTTTGGCTGTGTACTGCTCTAAATAAAATCAGCATCCATCAAGTGACATTAATTTTAATAGGCCTAATATAAATCCCTATATGCTTTCAAAAGGAATGTCATATTGCAATATTTGACAGTGTTATACTAACTTGATACTTGATGAGATAATTCCTCTTGCAGCTCCAAAAAGCTAAACTGGAATGAACTTTGCAATAAATATGTCGTGAAAGATTGGTGTCATAGTAAAGACCTCTATTTTACAATAAAAGGAGAGTGCGATGTGCAAGTATAAACCTGATACATCTTAAAGAACAAGAGATCCGGTTGGAGGCTGCAGATTTCTAATAATGGGAAGCGCAGCCTCTTTGAATGCTGGTCGAGCTGTTTTGTATACAACTTCGCCAGGCAGGTGGTTCCATATTCGGATTGTCCTTGGGAAGAAGGAGTATTTGTAGGATTCAATTGACGATTTATTGGACGCAACTGTATATAAGACTGAAAATAAAATGTATTTGTCATAGTTCGATGAAACACTGTTTTGCTTTTATACTAAAAAAAAATATTTATTTAACTATATGTTTGGTGTTTTTCTACAATTAGGGTATATCCTTTCAAAAAAGAGCCGTCTGTGCATCATAAATTAAGTATGTATTCTGAAATCGCAAATGACAGGCCACTAAGTTAGTATCAGAGCAACCTGCAAGAGAAAATACCTCTAATTTGTTTTTAATTTACAGCCGGCATATGTATAGCAATCATTTAATTAAGCATTGTTTTCACTCAAAATTAATTTAATATTGAAATATGACCGCTGTACGTAACACTGACTTTCCCAAAGTGGCAATTTTGGCCAAATAACCAAAACTGGGGAGCCAATTCTGTCCATAAAATGTCATCTCCAAGTTTAGTATTATAGGCATCGTAAAATATTACTTCTTACACATTTTCATCATTAAGCACCAAAAAGGCAACAAAAGTATGTTCAATTTAATTGCCAAAATCCACTTTTTCAAACAGCTAGTGCTCCGTAAATGTTGTCATCCATTTGTGTCCTCTCCCCAAAAATAGGTAGGGGAATTGATAGGCCTTTATGTAATTGAAGTTGGATCCCCAATATATAAAAAATAAAATAAAATAAAAGATAAGTGGGTCACCTTATTCTTCAAAGTTTTTTTTTAAAGAAATACCCGTTTCACTACCTACATGCAGTAGTAGCGTACGCGGAGGGGGGGGGGGTTACAGGTGTTCAAACCAAAGGTTCAAACCCTCCGGCCCCCTTTCATTTTACCCAACCTACCCCCCCCCCCCCCCCCCCCCCCATATCACAATATCACATAGGTCTGCCTGGGTCATAGTAGGTCCCCGTTCAGTTTTTCATTGGGGGAAAGAAAATATCCCCCCCCCCCCTTCTACTTTGACTTTGATGTCGAGCGCCCGTCCTCGCCTTCTACTACCGACCAATCGGATGAGCGGTACTGAAGGAATACAATCAGCTGTTTATAAGACACCCCTCGTGATTGGTCAATTCTAAGTGATTGATGTTTGGCGCTCGCTCGCAGTCTGGGAAGTTTTTGAAACCACAACAAAGGAAGTCTGGAATAGCCGACATATTCGAGATTTCAGGTATGTTTTTAGATGAAACACCAATGTTTATCATGAGGTGAATGGATGGAATAAATAAGCGAAATGAGTGATTTACTTTACTTGTGAAAAGGTATTATTTTCTGGTGTAATTGTGGTGGTCGTTCCATTGTTTGAATCTTGTGTGAGCGGAGTGTGATCTCGAGGTCCAGTCTCGGCATCCGTTTAGGACACGTGCGATTTCGTATGCATGCAAGTGAATCGGCGATAGCACGTTTCTGTGTACGATCAGTTGATGATAAACTTCAGCTTTAGATTTATTGTCTCCGAATTAGTCAGGCCCCTCTTCGTAGTTAGACACACGTTGTGATAGGCCTATTTATATTAAATACGGAAAAATAATACCGGTAGTGGCGGTACCGTACATAACTTTTTTTAAATTGAATTAAACTGAAGAAGAACTCAGAAACGCATGAAATGGCAGATTTTTTAAAAATCTGTTGTTTCTGACTACAGTAAGTCTAAGACTGAGACAGCTGGCAGCCGTCTGTTTTGAAGAGTTTTTTTAACAATTTAAATTTTTTTCATTTCTCATATTCTGACGGTTTGCGATCGTGCAGCCGCCAGGGCCAAGCCGGTTAACGAATATTACGTATACAAAAAAACCTGATGGTGATAGTCGACGGGACTCTTCGTTTTTTGTCTTTTTTATTTCATAGAAATATTTAAAAAGAACCATTATAACCAGTAGAGGCGCACGGCCAATATGGGAGACTCTCTCCAATAGGGGAGACAATCTCCCACATTGGACTCGAGACTTGCTTTGCAAAAGGACAAAAGAAACAACACCAACAAAAGCATGATTTTTTCAACCCAAAATTTTGTCTCACTGAGGTCAGAAGCCCATTTGTTTTGTGTGTGATTGACAACAAAAATCTTTATCAAAACAAAAGTAGACGGTGAATTTTTAAAGTAGAAGGTGAAAAAGGGTAATTTTTCATGAGGAATCTCCTTATCACATTTTTATTTGCCGCCAAGGTAATCCTTTTGCAGCAAATGTAAACAAAGGAAATTGGTCTCCAAAACTGGAGACCGTCTCTGAAATTGGATACCCAAATTCTTTACAAAAGTCTCTGATATTGGAGATAATCTCCCACATTGGAGACAGTCTCCAATATTGGCCGTGCGCCTCTACTGATAACAGAGACCGAAGCTTTTCATGCTTTTGATCTAAGACTAAGTACTAAAGTAGGCTAAAGCCAGGAAGGAGACCCAGGCTATAGTATACGCCTAACAGTACGGCTGCCAGCTTCCTAAGAAGTAGATCTAACATAACAAGTAAGGTGCCAAACGTTATAAAGTTCTGGATTATTCGTAGACGTAGCGTAGTCATTTACAGATGAGATGAAGACTCCCAACCTCCATGTCAACTGTACTTTGGCTCTGCTGTAGATCTGCTTTTAGTTTTACCACGTTTAGGTTTCAGTTTATTTTTATTCAATAGCCACCTTACTTGCTGATTATTTTTTTGTTAGTTTTGTCACATGTCAATTATGCATTTTGTTTGGGGGGGGGATTTTTGTTTTCAATTTGGCATGTATGACTTGCCTTTGCAAATTTTTTTTTTTGTCTTTTTTTTTGCAAATGCATACTCTGAACTGTGCTGCATGTGCTACCCCACGGGGCCACGGTAGTGTTTGTGAGTTTAAGTGTGACCCTGGTGACGTCATTGACTTGACACAGGTTGCAATTAAAGAGATCCGACCATGAGGACAGTCTGTAAACTTGATGTGTAAAGTTCGCCGGCGAACTTCTCCACCTCTAGAGGTGGAGAACTTCGCCGGTGAAACTGTTTCACCGGCAAAGTTCGCCAGTGAAAAGGCCAGTATGAAAGCAAACCGGAGAACTTCTCCTCTTTAATGACGTCAGAGGTCAAATTTTTTCTCTCCCGAAGTCCCCTGTACCGAGATTCCGCGCGCGATATTTGCAAGCTCAGCTGAATGCTATATGGCCAAGTAGATACCCTCGAACATAATTTTTTTTTTACTAACAATATTTATTAAAAAGCACTTTTTACATGTATAAAATGCGCTAAAATATAAAAACAAGGTGATATTGTTTGTTTTTATCGTAATACTTCCAAAATATGTTGTAATTAATTTTTTTGATACCTTTTTGTAATAGGTAAGAAGTAACGTTTACAATTTTCTTTCGCTTGTTCTGCAATCGCCCGTTGACTTTCGCCGGGGAAGAAATGTCAGTGCGAAAGGGTACATTTTTTCTTCGCCGGGGAAGTGAGGAATGCGAGGCGGAGAAGTTTGCCGGTGAAAAATGAAGAGGGTAGTATGAAAGGGGTATAAGACTGATTAATTTTTCTCAAACCTTCACCAATATTTTGTATTACTAGTATTTTTTCTTACATTTTTACAACAAACTTTTCTTCAGGTTAACTTCCCTTTAAAAGTAGGGGTCTTTTTTTTTAATTCACTAGAAACTTGTAGAGTGCTGTTTTTGACAGGCCCTCTGGTGGAGAGTAAAAATGTATCCCACAAAATCTCTTAATTAGAGAAAGAAAAAATATTGGAAGATTTCAATTTAGTTTTTGCCTTTTTGGCAAAAGCATGAGGTGCCTAAGCTCTGCACTCGATATATGATGCAAAGAAATTTTCTCTGATAATATCAATAAAAAGTTTAATAACTGACAATTTGAATATTTGAACCTGTCTAGAATATGAATTTGTGTTTTCTTTGACTCATTTGATCAAGATTGGTGCTAACGATGGAAGTTTCATCGTGTGATCAGATAGGGGTGCCCCCAAGTTGGACCATGAACAAGACGTTGTTTGGAATGTATGGGACCAAGAGGAAATCCAATTTCAACCATGATGTGGAGCCACATGATCAGGTATAGTAGGGATTTACTCCCTTTAATAATACATAACAATTTCTTGGAACTGATGTAATGACGGAAGAGAGCAGGCCTTAATAAATGCCAACATTTTTTTAGCACGGTCACTATTCCATATATAGTGGTCTCAAAATTTAAGCTAGGACAGTATATTCAATCTAGGGATGTGATTTTTAATTTGAAAAAAAAAATGGTCTTTTCCATTTCTGAAAACTTAAATTCTATTTCATACTTGATCTTAAATGGAAGCTCTATTTTGTCATGGAAAATGTACATGCAGCAAGAATATGATTTTTTTTTCAAAGGTTAATTCAATGAATTTTGATATTAAATGCAAAGAACCAAGAAGATTTTCAGATTAGATTTTTACTTTTAGATATTTAAATGGAAATAAATAATTGTCTGTCCCTACGAGTGAGATTCTCAATTATTTGTAATCACATTAGCTGAATTTTAGATCTTATCTTTTTTTTCAAATTGACATTGTAATTTATCCAATTGGGGAATTCAATATTCTGATTTTGAAAGTTTGATTGGGGCTTATTCCAATCCCATTATGTAAAAAAAAAAAAAAAAATTTGGGGTATCTCATATAGCCCCAAAATGATCGCTGGTTGTGAGTATTTATTGCAAACAGCCCCCACCCCAATCATTTTATTCAGACCTTGGCCATAATCAGAATTTCTTCCTGGGGGGGGGGGGGGTGGGGGTCTATACACATAACATTTTGAAAAATTTACCTCAAAGCAAGGGAGCAAAGCCACCGAGCTTGTCATTTTCAAAAGTGAAATTGAAAGACTTATTGAACACTTTTTGTGAATTTTGTGAAGATTTCAGTGAAAGAGGGACAACTCATTTTTTTTTTTTTTTGGGGGGGGGGGGGGGCAAGTGCCCCACTACCCCCTACGGCCATGATTCAGACACCTTCAATGTTTGATTACTGATTTACTTATTGGAACACCAGGGGTGGTATTCTGAAAACGTTCTTATCTTTGTTCTTATCTTTTATCGTATCTCACTGAGATAAGAAGACGCTAAAATCATTGCAAATCGGTATTCTGAAAATCTTCTTAACGCGTTCTTATCTCTGTAAGGACTGCCTCCTTCTTATCTTCAACACGCCCATTTTTAGGATATTACCAATCAAAATGCGCTTTATATTGGCAGTTTAACCAATAGAAGCGTTCCTTATGTGAAGAGAATATCATGGGCACTGCGCGTACACTGTTTCTGGCGCATTGCGCGAAATAGGCATTTTGTACGCAATGACTGATTTTATTATTTTGAGACGTCCACGTGCACAAAATAAAGACAGAAAAGTAAATAAAGCAGGTACGAATAAGGAATAAAATATGAAGAAAGAAAGTAAGTAGGTATTGAAGTAAGAAGACAGAAAAGGGTCAGAATGAAGCAGAAAAAAAAGATGAAAGGAACAAAGCAGAAAAATGAAAAAAAATAGAATAAACAAAAGAAAGCAAGCAAAATAACTCAAAAAGAAAAAAGAATGAATAAAAGAAGAAATAAATAGAACAATTATCAATGATAAAGTGAAGGGAAAAAAATAAAGAAAAAATAAAGAAAAGAACGAATCTATAAAAGGAACAAAAAAGAAAAAGGTCAGACTAAAAAAAAAAAATTAAGTAACAAGGAACCGAAAAGGAAAAAAGGTTTGAAAAAAAACGAATAAAAGAAAGTTAGAAAGATAAAAAAGAAAGAAAGAGAGAAAAAGGGAATAAAAATTTAAAAAGTGAAGGAAGAAAAAAAGGAAAATGAAACAGATGAGAGAGAAAAAATGAAAGGAAAATTAACGCAAACATGAAGACTACAAAAAGCTAAAGGAAACAAAGCTAAATTCAAAGAAAGAAAGAAAGAAAGAACAAAAAAAGAAAAGGGAAAATAAAAAGTTAGGAAAAGAAAACGAAAAATAACATCAATGGAAAGAATAAAGAAAAAGTTAATAAAAGAAAGACAGAGAGAAGAAAGAAAGTAAAGACAAATAGTAAATGAAGAACGAACAAAAAATGAGCGAAATAAAGAAAAAAAAGAAAGAAAGTAAAAAAAGACACAAAAAGTGTCAGAAAGCAGAAATAAAAAAAATTAAGAAAGAAAAATTAAGAATTAAGGGAAGGAAGAAAAAGAAAAAGGGAGAAAAATAAAATCAATGATAAAAAAAAATGAAAAGCATATATAAAACGAAAGAATTAAAGAAAAAATAAGGAAGAAAAAAAAAAGATTACAAATAAATGAAGGAAGAAAGAAAGAAAAAGGAAAAAGAAAGGAAAGGAAAGGAAGAGAAAAGGGGGAAAGCAGTAATAAAGACTCAGTAAAGAAAAAAAGAAAGAGATAAAACGAAAAGGGAAAATAAAAAGGAAGAAAGATGAAGTATAAATGAAACAAAGCAAAAGAAAAAAAAATGAAAGATTCAAACAGAATAAAACAAAATATATAATTGAAGAATGAAAGAAAAGAAGAAAGACAGACAGATAGAAAGGAAGAAAAATAGAAAATAAATAAAAGCAAAGAAAGAAGGGATAGAAAAGAAGAGACGGGCAAAATAAAGGGTAAATTAAAGAAAGGGTGGGAGGAATACTTGTGGGTATTTGTTACTACTAGTGGCCATCGATTTTGAGCAAGAAAGAACGCGTACATCGTGAGATGTGATTACCCTCTAGCTATCTTAAATATTATCTTAAATATCGTGAAAGATAAGAAAGAAAAAAGATAAGAACGTTTTCAGAATACCACTTATCTTCATTTTGTTCTTATCTTTTTAGCGCGCTTTTGTATTATATGCGCGAGTAGTAAATTTACGCGCTCAGCATAGGATGAAAGCAAGATAAGAAAAAGATAAGAAAAAGATAAGAACGTTTTCAGAATACCAATTTGAGATCATGACGTAGATAAGAACAAAATTAAGATAAGAACGTTTTCAGAATACCGCCCCAGAACTTATCTTGTGGTTTGTATTTTAACAGTTCTGTCCAGTAGCCAAAAAGGCATGTCCTTCAACGGACCTTGCAATGGACGACGATTGCCTTCCAGAGATGCCGTCCCCAGCCATCACCAACCAACCGTTGACGCACCAAGTACCTCACATGCCACCATCATTCCACCAACACGAAAGCGACCGCATGGGACTGGACGAAGAGCCAGAGAAGCAGGACGCCCCCAAGTGGATCTCCTGGCAGGAAGGCCGTCTGGCGAGTTGGTCATCCGTTGTTCGGTCATGCCAGGGTGGGGACAATGCTGATACGGACAGAGGGGCGACGGGGGAGGGTGGACCTTGCCAAGGGGGCGGGGAGGAGAGACTTGGCTGGGGTACGGAAGAGGAAGCACTGCAGATACTGCCAAGGGTCGAGATTGACCGCTGGTCACCGACCCCAGATGACATCCAGAAGCAGTTAGAGGTGAGTTGATGCTGACCTCTGTCCTTCAGGAGACACTTATGGGTGTTGCAAGAAACTTGCGATCAATCGCAAGTTTATTTTTGGTCCCTAAATCAATCATATGTCTTGCAGTTAATTGCAAATCAGTGATTAATTGTTAATCTGCTCCTTGAAACAAGAAGTTTAACCCTCAATCACCCGGGGTATTTTGATTCTTGTCATTCCCGGGGGGGGGCCATTATGGCCCCCCCTTAAGATCTCGGCCGCTGATCGCTCGAGCGACGCAAAAATTTGCATGCTGGTTGTGTGCGATGTAATCTACAAGGCTGTATGGTAAAATTTTCCAAAATAATGAGATTTTATTTTATATGAATTAATTATGCTAATTTATGCATAAATCATACTTTTTGCTCTAATTCACTAAATAAAGCTCCTAGAATGCTAATTTTTGGTTAAAATATTCTTTGTAGCATTCTTAACAATCGCAATTAAAAAAAACTTCGGTTTGGAAATCAATTTCTTATGTATTTTATTGTTTTATGAATTTCTTATGTATTTCCTTGTTTTTTTTACTTTTTGTTTTTTATTGTTTTTTCAATGGAAATCGTTCCAGACTTAATTCTGATCATAAGCAAGGCAAAATTAATTAAATTCAATCAGTAAAAGTAGAAATAATGATACATTTATGAATTTTGGCTAAATACACAATTTGCATTGGATTTGTACATGAAATCACGTTTATGAGCAATTTTGGGTCTGACATGCACTTACATAATGTTGCGTAATGTCGTAACCGCGTATCCGGGCGTCACAAATTTGGTCTCAAAATTTGCGTGAGACTTGAAAGTAAAAAGTCAGTGAGCGGCGAGGTCAAAAAATTTTGCGCAGCGGATATATCGCGAAAATTGTCGAGGGGGGGGCCATTATGGCCCCCCCCCCGGGAGAATTAGGGTTAATCTGATTTGCTTATTTTATAACTAACGTTGATCTATCATTTGTAAAATTGCAACAGAATATTTGCCATTGATCGCAAATATTTTCTTGCAACACCCCCTAGAAAGATGAAGATAAGATGGTTCCATTCATGCTGATTATGCTGTATGTACTGCCATTCCTAAATACATCTAAAAGCCATTTAACTAAAATGTAATCATCACATATGACAGAAAAAATGACTTTTTGAAATTATTCATTATTTCACCACTGGCATTTGATCATAAGATTAATTTTAACAATTGTTTGCGCTTCACTATGTAACATTGATCAATGTAATGAATTATGACAAATATTGTTTTTAGGGTGCTACATTTGATTGATTGATTAATTCTATTTTACGTATTTCACATTTGGTCATGATACAAAAACAATATAACACAGTATATAAATCAGACAGGGCATCATTCATCAGAATTAGATAATACAGCAATCTTTGAAAATCAAATTTAAAATATGGTGAAATATGATGGGGCTGCATAAATAGCCATAACTTTTCACAACCTAATGAATACTCCATAAATCTGCAATACTGGATATGCTTTAACATTGCAATGAAGAGGGATTTTCCAGGGTTGTTTTGAGCATTTCATTGGCTAAATCGTCCCAAGCCCCGTTGTAATGTTTTCCCAGGTCCTATATGTTGTAAAGCTTTGTTGACCTTGGCAACGTTTCCTTGTTCTTATAGAAACAAGTCCGAACTCCTGAGCTTGCACAGGCGAGGCAGGCATGTCTACGAGCAAGGGTAGATCAATTACAATCACAACTCCAGTATATGAAGGTAAGTGCTAACTGAAAATTACATAATTGAAATAACGCTTTCATACCTGTTTGTGAAGACCACCTAATGGTGATTAGAAAAGCGTTTATGAGCAAGGCGGTCTTCATGAACAAGTTTCAATCAGGGTCTGTGTCTGCAGACTAGAGTGGGTCCCGGGGGCATTTCATGAAAGTTGTCGGCACTGACTTAAAATTGGCAGCGCTGACTGAAATCCTTGGTCTTGATTGGCAAAGAAGCACTGGCCTCTGTTTGTTACTGTGGTAACTGTCGGAGAAAAAGACTACATGTCAGAGCTGAAGACGTTCATGAAATGGCCCAATGATCACATAATCTTGAATTTGGTGGATTCACAATACGGTGCGCTACATGTACCTATCGGTTGCAACGGACATGCCAATACTAACTTCGGGGTTGACATTGCAGGCATCGCACAGTGCCTGTGTACTGTAATGTGACTTTGTGTGTGTTTACCGTCCATTGCAATGATTTCGATGCCGACTTTTCCCCATGAGGCATTTCGAATTCCGGCCTGTCCGTTGCAACCGATAGGTGGCGCACTGTGTTGTGAATCCACTGAATTGGGGAAATATTTTAAAAGCAGTTGTTATGAAATGATTTATTTTGCAAAGTTAAAGGTCAAGTCCACCTGAGAATAATGTTGATTTGAATCAATATAGAAAAATCAGACGAGCACAATGCTGAAAATTTCATCAAAATCGGATGTAAAATAAGAAAGTTATGACATTTTAAAGTTTCGTTATTTTTCCACAAGATAGTTATATTCTGAACGAGTCAGTTACATCCAAATTAGAGATTCAATGATGTCACTCACTCACTATTTCTTTTGTTTTTTATTGTTTGAATTATACAATATTTCAATTTTTATGAATTTGACAATTAGGACCTCCTTGCCTGAACCACAAAATGTTAAAATAATGGAATTCCACATGTTCAGGGAGGAGTGAAACTTCGTTTCACATGACAATGAAGAGAAAATAAAAATATTTCATATAATAAAATACAAAAGAAATAGTGAGTGAGTGATGTCATCAGTTCCCTCATTTGCATACCAACCGAGATGTGCATATAACTGTTTTGTGAAATGAAGTGAAACTTTATATTGTCATAACTTTCTTATTTTACATCCGATTTTGATGAAATTTTCAGCATTATGCTTGTTGGATTTTTCTCTTTTTATTCAAATCAAGTTATTGTTGGGGTAGACTTGTCCTTTAACAATATTTTTGATATATATTTGCAGTCTATGGACGTTGAAAGTAACGACTACTGGGCGCTTCCTCAAGAAAATCATCTGAAAATGGAGGATGAGTTAGAGCAGGCTCGTATTGCCATGGAGTCTGACTATGTTCCGGATCCATTCCAGTATCATTGCAGTGATATACCGGTACCGATGGCTGGGTGAGTTCAGTGATGATGGGGAGGAGGAGGAGGGAGAGGAAGTGCGGTGGTGATGATGGTGATGATATTGATGTTGGTGTTGATATTGATGTTGCTGTTGATGATGTTGGTAGTGGTGGTGGTGGTAATGATGATGATTTTGGTGGTGATGACTGATGATAATGATGATTAGATGATGATGATTGATGGTGGTGATGATAATGATGACGATGATGATAATGATGGCGATGATAATGATCACGATGGTGATGATGATGGTGGTGATGATGATGGAGGTGTTGATGAAATTGGTTTCGATGATGATAATGATTATGATGATTTATAATTTGTGATACCGTAGTCAATGATGATAGTTTGACGACGATGATGATGTCTTTATGTCACCACAAACTTTAAGATTCAAAAGATCACAGTTATTTCATACCACAACCACACCTCACATGATATTTCCATTAATATCACTTTCTTGTTCATTTTTAGCCATGATACCGGTTCTGTCAACCAAGTCCGCTGTTACTGCAAGCCTAATTGGGAGGGAATGCTGGATCCGATAGGGTATATATGATACCCCTCCACCTGCCACGCCCATTGACTCATGACTTTCACATCCAATTCACAGGATTGGTTTTATGTCGACTTACAGTCGAAGTGATTCACAAGCCAAATAATTCCAAGGACCAAGCATGCCTTCATCTGATCAACTTTCCAAAGTTGCAGAAATGGCTATCATTCATTTCCCGGCTTTAGCTCGAGCGGCAAGCTTCCAGCACTCACTCCTGGCATGCAACCACTCGATCCTGCCACGTACCAGTGCTCCCCTGGATCGAGTGCAGCACAAGCAGGATGAATTCTTGCAGACGCAAAATAAGTGGTATGGCTGGGATCTGAACCTAGGCCCATCGGTATCAAAGACGAGATCCAGGACCACTGGACCATGATGTTTTACACGAGTCTCTTCAAGTACATTCCGTTATGTTGAAGTTTTGTGACAATCTATTGATACGAGTATTCATGTAAGGTTCCTTATTTAATATGAATAAAGTTAGTGTGTTGATATGCTGCAAGAGTGAAACAACAATTGAAAACGATCGTTGACCGTTTCAATCGGTTTTTGTTTTACACGGTCTGTCGGTCAACACCACGAAAGTCTGCATGTAGTCCCATATGTAGACTTTCATGGTCTTGGCTAAGTTTAACATAAAACAATCTTCAGAGTCAAGAAAGAGGTAAATCTTCAATTTTGGTAGTTTCCTACTAGAAACAATTTCAAGGAAATATGGAAAATAGATGGCCATTTCATGAACATAAAAATATAAAATGTGATATTTCAGCAAATTAAGGGGAAGGTTCCCCCCCACCCCCCGGCCCTAGATCTATATATGGTTAAACGGGAGTCAAAATAGGTAAACATTTGTGCATTTAACGGCTGTTTGAACAGGGTTTAAAATTATTCCTTTGTACATTAATGCAGACTTATGTATTTAGTTGGCTGAATTTAGTGCATAAGATGGATACACTCCGAAAGTCAAATATTTGTATTACGAATGCGGAATCTTTCAACAGGTATTATGTACAAAATCAGTGGGATATGAATCCCTTACAAAACTGCGGATGCAGCCACACATAACACTCTCTTTAGTTGCCTAGTGACCAAATTTCGGAGCAATTTGTTTCTCGAAAAATTTAAACTTAAAATTGGCGTGTGTGGAAAGAAGAAAGATGATGAATCTGTTACTTTGGGGACATGGTCATCTCATTCATGAAATCTTTTTCACCTGTGCAGAGCTTCCAACTATTAAGAACAGGTCATAATTTTCATACCAAATTATGCCATTATGCTTTTGACCTTAATTATTAGGCTTTTGGGGTAGAATATGCATGTGCACATCTAATACACACATGGTAATACTTTGCACAGTTGTAAAATTTACTTGCCTGACTATGCAACAAGCTAGTGCGTCACAAATGTAATGTACATGTAGCACCCTAGATAAATATACCTGACAACCATCCTGTAAGGTTGGCAAACTTGGTATTTATGAGCATTGTGCATCTGTTCCATTTATGTATTGCCTCTTCTAAGAAATTTATAGTACCGCATGGCATATATGAAATTATGACTTTTATCTCAAAATTATGACTTTTGAGGTGCTGGACATACCGTAAGTAACGGACTATAAACCGCACCTGTGGATTAATCGCACCCTCAACTTTGGACTAAAAAAAAACAAAAAAACTCACATTTATATTTGAGGTACGAAGAAACAAAAACTAAGTTAAAGATTTCAAGGTATCCAAAGAGATTACCGGTATGCGGAAATCTGCTGTTCTTGATCAATTCATCTACAAATGTTAGCAAGAAAGAAAGGTCCCGACAATATTGGCCACTTACACACTCACAGTCACAGTGCACACACACACAGCACTGCCGTTCTTGTACATTGCAAACTACGATACAGTACCACTACCAGTACATCTTATCAAATAATGATCTGTGTCTTTCCCGGCGTAGGAGGAAGAAACATTCACATTTCTTGCATCACAAACTCACAATCACTTTCAGAATTTGTCTAGCATTCGATGTCTTAGCATGAATCTTGGAACTTCGCTGCTTTGAACCGAGAATAAAGTCGAAATTAGTGTCATGAAGGTGGGTGCGTTTGTTATGGACAATATTTGATAAGATCGTAATAATCGCTTCTCATTACCCGCGGCTCATACCACTCTAAACGACAATGCCCTGGGCGGCTACGCCCGGCCACTTGATGTGTTGTGAACTGGCAGACTTCTTACATGTTCAGGAGGGGTTACGAAGGGCTGGCTCAGACCCGTCACCATGGATAAACTGTACCCCCGACTTTTGCTTCTATCCCGCCGAGAAAAAGGTGCGGTTAATAGACCGTTACTTACGGTAGTACTTTTTGTCTCGTAACCATGTATCCCTGAATACCTTGTGCTTGTTTCTGGTCACACGACCAAAATCAGAGGTCATTTTATAGGGTCAATCAACTTTGGCCGTGTTGGGGGTACTTATTTGTTGAATTGGCATCATAACTTAGAAAGTTTATGGATCTACACATGTAGTTAATGAAACATAGACATGAATGATTGTTTTGCACATGTCTTAGGTCACATGATCATGGTCAAAGGTCATGTTGGGTCAATCAATGGACATAGTATTTTATTATCATATGAGTGTTTTCTTTTGTGAATAATTATTTAATAGCTGTTTTCAAAGTCAGCACTGCTGCTATGTTGAATCGCATAAAGCAGGAGAGACTGCCAGAGGCATTCCACAGACTTTTCCACTTGTTTACTTTTATAAGGTTGGCAGCTGTGCAGGTGGCAAAATCACAGGAATTAGTTGATGCACTTCGTTACCAATGACGATTGCAATCCTAGTATCTCATTCTTTGTATGTGCTAGTCTCTGTCCTTTCTTTTTATTGGTATTGTGTACCAATAACTAGTTGACTGCTTTTTGCTAGATTTTGTCGTATGTGGGCGAAGTGGTCCACAAAAAAGATGCTGATCTCATTGGCCCGTATTCTGAACTCGGGTTTAAATTACACCCTGGTTTAAAGTTGCGGTTTAACTATGGATAGCCAATTGGGGCACAAATCTCTATTAGTACACTTTCAATTTATTAACTGACATGACACTCAAATCATTCATAACTGCTGGGAATGATAACCGAGGTATTTTTCTTCATTATGAAAGCAAAATGGAAACAAAACAGTAAACATGAAATATACAATGTAAACAGAATTTTGAGTTTTTGGCTCCCCATAATTTTAGCACAGAGTTAGACCGTGGACTAAGTTAAACCTGACTTCAGAATACGGCCAAATTAGCTTTTGAAATTTATTTGCACAGTATAGAAATAGAAGTTGAGTGTGTATTATACGGTGCATATAAATATAAGTTAAAGGGATGGTCTAGGCTGAAAATATTTATATCTGAATAAATAGAGTAAAATTCACAGAGCAAAATGCTGAAAATTTTATCGAAATCGGATAACAAATAACAAAGTTATCAAATTTTTAAGTTTAGCAATATTTTGTGAAAACAGTTATATGCACATCGTCATGAATATTCATAAGGTGGGCTGATGATGTCACATCCCCACTTTCCTTTTTCTTATGTTATTACATGAAATCATAATTGTTTCATTTTTTCATACATGTGTAATTGATGTGTCTCCATTCTGATGAAATAAGTTGCAGCAATAAATAACTAATGCACTTAATCAGGAGTCAATCCAATTGTTTTAGTTCTTGGTAGAAAATTTTGAAAAACCTAATTTCATATTATAAAAAACAAAAGAACAAGTGGGGATATGACATCATCAGCCCACCTAATGAATATTCATGAAGACATGCCTAGAACTGTTTCACCGGAATAATGCAAATCTGTAAAATTCAATAACTTCGTTATTTGTTACCCGATTTTGATCAAATTTTCAGCATTTTGCTTTTTGAATTTTGTTCTATTTATTGAGATATAAATATCTCCAGCCTGGACCATCCCTTTAATGCGTTTTTGTCACATGTATTTGAGATTACAAACTTAGTTTGTTTTATTGTAGAAATGTTGTGTAAATACTAGTGTGGATTACTGGTGCTTTATTTTCTAGCTTCAATCTGTATTTATTCAGAAGTACCTATTTGTATGCATGTCAAATTCAATGCAAAAAATAATTACATTGTATTATTAAAAGGAATATCTGAAATTCTGATGCAGAAAAATCAATGTCACTTTATACTTTTCTGTCCACCTCCCTTTTTTTTCTTAATGTGGAGTGAATTATCGACTATGATGTTGTTGTTGATGACACTATGATAATTATTATGAGGAAGAGGATGAAGTTGACAATGGCGACTTTGACAAAAGTAGTGATATCGAAGATGATGGTGATGATGATGATGGTTATAATGGTGATGATGATGGTGGTGATGATGGTTATGATGATGGTGGTGATGGTGATCGTAATGGTGGTGGTGATGATGGTGGTCACGATGATTATGAAGATGATGGTGATGATGATTACGATGGTGGTGATGATGGTGGTGGTGATGATGATGGTGGTGATGTTGGTCGTAATGATGGTGGTGATGAAGATGATGATGGTCATGATGATTATGAAGATGATGATTATGAAGATGATGGTGATCATGAAGATGATGATGATTATGAAGATGATGATGGTGGTGATGATTATGAAGGTGATGATATGGGGATGGTGGTGATTGTGATAGTAATTCTGATGTGATGATGGTACCGGTGATGGTACTGGTTATGGTGATGAGATGGTGATGTGATGTCGGATGGTGGTAATGATCTGACTGATGATAGTCACAAAAAATCCCTTTCTATGATCAGTCTCTTCTCAAATAATATTCACTATATAATGTATTCACTTAATACATTCTCCTTCTCTTTGACCATATCTTTTATTTACCTCTCCTTATCCCATTTCCCTTTCTCCATGCTCTCATATAATTCTCTCTCTCTCACCATTATGATCTTTCTCCTCTCCTCATATTCTCTCTTTACTTCCAGTCTCTACATTCTGTCTCTCTCCTCTTCCAAATTTTCCTCCCCTCTTCTCATTCTTTCCCCTCTTCCCATTCACTCTTCTAATTTTCTCATTCTCTCTTCCCATTCTTTCCCTCTTCTCATTCTTTCCCCATTCTGTATTCTCTTCCCATTCTTCTCTTCTCATTCTTTCTCCTCTTCCCATTCTCCTCTTCTCGTTTTGTTATCTTTCTCCTCTTCCCATTTCCGTTTACCTTTCTTTCCATTCTCACGGCATTAGATGTATCTCTATTCTCCCATGCTCAAAACTCTATTCTTTACGTTCTCCTTGTCCCTCTGCAACCCCCCCCCCCCCCCCCCGGATGTCCTTTCTTCATCTATTCTACCCTCTCTTCTCTCTCTGTCCCCCTCTCACCACTATTTCCCTCTCCTTTGGTGACCCATCTCTTCTCAATCATTATACCTCCTATCTGATAGAAAGAACACAAATCAGCTCATGGTAAGGTTGGGCTTGGAGGAAACTGTTGTGGAAGTGGTAAAGAAAAGTGGTACAAGAATTGGTTTGAGATGGATGGGCAGACCTGCCAACCTCGCTTCTACAACCAAAAAAAGTATTCTTAGAAAGAAAAAAAAAGTATTTTTTGATTAAAAAAAAAGAAGAGTATTTTTAAAAATTTGACTCAACGTAACAATCCCCAACCTGTTGTAGTGAGACCGATGAAAAAACATGTGAATTGAATCTACTTTAAAATTTGATAATTCACCCTTTTAAACACGTGCTTGTAGGCAAGAATTTACTTGTTCTTTTCATGCAACAAGTTACTGGCCCGACAGTGATTTTTACTGGTCTGGGACTGTCGGACCGGCGCTAGTGTCAAGCGCTGTGTATAATACATATTCCATGATCAGAAATTTTAAAAAAGTAACAAATACTCTAATAATAATAATAATAATAATAATACAGGTATATTTACCCAGGGAAGCCGCTTCAGTTCCGAAAACTGTTCTCCCAGCGGGCCCTGCTATTATTATTACCCCGGCTTTAGCTGGGCTGCCTAGGCGCTCAAAGCATTCAAGGAATTTCTTCCTACCGGGTACCCATTCATCTCACCTGGGTTGAGTTTAAAAAGGGAATGGTTGGCATGTCTGGATGTATTGAGGAGGGAAGATGATGAACCTGTTAAAATAGCATGGGATCTGGAAGTGGATGGCACGAGAGGGAAGGGATAACAAAATATTACAATATAAGATAAGGTGAAGAATGAAAGCAATAAGGTTGGACTGAGTGAATAGGATGCTCAAGAAAGGAAGGCAGGGTCAGTGTCATCAGTCTACTGTGCAAACCCTTCACTCGAGTTAAGGGTCTGAATGTGCAGCCTACTCATGCCTTATGTACTGAAGGCCCAATAGCAAGTTTTGTATGTGCTAGTCTTTGCGTGGAGACGCACTTGTTGATCAAGTTTCAATCAGGGTCTGTACCTGCAGACTAATGTCATGGTGTGAGTGTCAGTAGTCCTTTGTAAGAAGAAAAATGCTGACTGAAATATTTATCTCATGATAACAACTCTTGCTGCTCTCAATCACGCACACACAACAAATACACACCCAAATTACTCTTTATCAACTGAACAGAATTGCAAATGTCAATCCAGTGTCAGAAATAACTCCTCTTTAATGCCTTAACTCGACCAACAATTAAGCACAATATTCACATAATCATTACTAATTGAAATCAAATTTGCTCCTAGTTATATATATTCAAAAGTAACTTGGCAATTCCGAGTACAATATTCATGGAGAATGGCTGTAAAATAGGACACAGCCTTCCCTCCTCCTCCAAGAATCTTTTCAATCTTTGTATGAACAAATTTTCAATTTTTACTGGTTTTTGTCCTTTTCCATGAATTCCTTCACTTTGGATACAATTCATACATGTTGATATCCATAAATGCAGCTCAATACTTGTATCTAATGAGAGTAACTGAATATCGTAATTCTAATAAGAATATTGGATAAATGAACTTGAACTACTATTTTCCTTTCTATTGATGTGACATTACTGGGTCCCTAATAGAGACATAAATACAGAATGATATCATACAAAAAGAAATATCTTCCGAGACTTTTATGTGAAATATTAAACAGATCTTTGTGAAATATATCCAATAACTTTTCCTTTCTATTGATGTGACACTACTGGGCCACACATACATGTAGAGACATAAATATGAAATGAAATATTAAATTATACCAAAAGAAATATCTTCCAAGTCTTAGATGTGAAACATTAAGCAGATCTCTTTGAAATATTCAATTAACAACTTTGAAATATGTACACATTCGTCAAAATACATACAATTAAAGTTGTATGACCGATCAATTACGCCCTCCATAATCTAGCACGAAAGGACAGGGGGGGGGGGCATTTCATAAATCTGTTTGAAAATAAATCAAGACTTTACAAACAACTGATAAACTTTTCATGTGCTTAGAGATATATAAAAAATGTCTGTGAAACATAATTAGGAGTGCATGTACATTCGTTTTTTTCCTAGTCAAACTTTGAAAATTACATGAAATTTTGATTTCATGTATTGGTTTCTGCAACATTTTTCATAAACACATTAACAAAGAAAATAAAATTATACAAGTAATAAATTAACTGACAAGCAAAACATTGAACAATATTGCATTTTCTATAACATATCGATTTTAGAAGGTTGCAGGGGTTGCCACTATAAGCTAAGCTTGACTGCTGAGTGTGTGGCAACCCCAGAAAACAATTACAAATTATTTATCATATTATCTTAACGTAATGAATAATGAAATTTCCATTCTAAGCCTGTTGCATAAAAGTTACTATCATGGTAAATTTGCCTTTCAATGGTAACTTCCATGGTAATGGCTCAATAGCCAATCAAAATCAAAGATTTCATGGTAGTTACCATTGGATGACGTTACTATTAACAGCAGATGCTTATTAGGAATGACAATTTTTATCTATAGCTCACAGGAATTGGAATAGATTGAGAATCAGGGTTCCATTTCATAAAGACTTGTCATGGTAACAAATGTGCAATGTCTATAACAAGTTTACTATCAGCCAATCAAAGCAAAGAATTTCAGTAGCTTTAAACTGTTATTGCAAGTTTGTTATAAAAAGTTTTGTGAAAAGGGCCCCTCATTTTACGCTGAAAAAAGGGTGACCAGACGTGTGAGCTACATGATATAATATACAGGGTTCCCACAGAAATTTGAAAACAAGAATTCCACAACTTTTCCATGACTAAATTGCTGCTTTCCATGACTTCCTGTGTCGTCACGTGAGTTATGTGAGAATTACGTGAGAATTTGGGATGTCACAAAACTGGGAAAATGGAAATCATGAACACCAATTATAATAGCAGAGTATGATCACAGAGTATGAGAGTTGAGAGACACGACAAACTGGAAAGCTGCCATAGCCAAGAGGTAAATGCAATTCCATGACTTTTCCAGGACCAAAATCCCCTTTCCATGACTTTTCACAAATTTTCCAAATTCCCTGACTTTCCATGAACACAAATTTTTCGAGGATTTTCCATGACTGTGGGAACCCTGCATATAAACAGCTTTATAAAACACAACTCATGAATATTACAGTACTTGATATATGACATGATGTTTGGCAATCAACTTTTCAAACACTACCAAAACAATAATACAATGATAGAAAAGTGGCAAAAAGGTTACCCTACGCTTCCTCCTGTTATTTTTCTGGATACATAACAATACTTCAAATGTAATGTCATGTTTGCAGTTATAAATTCCTTTGTTATAATTTGAATACATGCATGATATAGAGTAGTTTCAGATGATATCACATTGGAGGGACTACAGATGAGCAGAGCTGCCAAGTTGTATTTTTAGTATTCTTATCCCCCAAAATCAGTATTTTGACAAAAGAATCAGTATTTTTACCATGTGAGATAAATATTTTGTATTTTTCCCCAAAAAAAGTGTATTTCATAATAAAATGCTTGGCACACTCGCCCATCACGGCGCTCAAGCTGCATGCAAGCTAAAATGTGCACTGCTCTTGCAGATTAAAAAAAAACCATTGAAACTTGTGTATATATCTCACCCTAGTTTTTACAAAATGATTGAAAAAAAAACAAGTTACCTGAAATTACATTGATCTAATGACCATATTTGTGTACGTTTTATGAAATAGAGACATATAGAGATGATTTTTCTCAATACATTACGATTTTGTAAAAAAAAAAAAAAACATATTTTTTAAAGAAAAAACGTACTGCCGTATTTTGGTTGCAAAAACGTACTAAATACGGCTAAAACGTACTGGTTGGCAGGTCTGGATGAGGAAGCCTATGCATTAGAACATAAAAAACAATGATTTATCTTTGTACGATGCACAGGTATATATTGTTTGTCCTATATTAAAACATGACTGCCTGTGAGGATGATCTATAATATAGGTGTAGATACATTGGCCCGTATTCTGAAGTTGGGTTTAACTCAAACTCAGGTTTAAAGTTGTGGTTTAAGTATGGAAAGCCAATTGCTACATAAATCACTAACAGTAAAGATATCATATTTCAGCTCATTTGGCTCTCAAATCATTTATTATTGTCTAGGAAGTATAAGTAGATGATTGTCTTCACCATCAATGCATCAGGAAAGAGCACAGTGAACATAAGAAACATACAACTTAATAAAAATGTTGACACTTTTGGCTTCCCATAATTTTAGCACAGAGTTAGACCATGGTCTAAGTTAAACCTGACTTCAGAATACGGGCCAGGGAATACAGATGAGGAAACCTGTGCATTAGAACATAAAAAAACAATGATTTATCTTTGTATGATGCACAGGTATATATTGTTTGTCCTATATTAAAACATGACTGCCTGTGAGGATGATCTATAATATAGGTGTAGATACATGATGTCATATTATTCAAGTGGTGGGGGGATGGAGCAATAGTTCCCCCCCCCCCCCGAACAAAAGGATTGCCGCTTGGATTAACACCAGGGCCCCACCTTACAAAGAGTTATGATTGGTCGAATCAACCTCAACTATATGGAAATCAAACAATGTCATCTTTTTTTGTACAGGAAATTTTCACAATATCGTTTGTAAACAAAGAGAAGCATACAAAATGTTCAAGAAAACAATGAATGTACAAATATTCAACATATGTCGATTACATGCTGAACAAACATGCATTTTATATGTTGACGTTGCTTGGATTTCCATAGTTGTGGTTGATCGGATCAATCGTAACTCTACGTAAGACGGGACCCAGTGGTCTATAAAGTGAAAGTGAAATAACTATTGTGATATGATTTTATTGAATAGATATGATACAATTTTATTCAATAGATATATGATATGATTATATTCAATAGATGCTATATCTGGTATATCTTCATTCCCATAATATATACCAGGGCCCTGTTGCATGAAACTATAATGGTAACTTTGCCATGATATGGTTTCTTTAATGGAATCCTTGATTCTGATTGGCTGTTGAGCCATGTTACCATGGTATACAAATAATGAATGTTTATGAGTGCAATGTATAGAATACTTCATGAGGTGAAAGATGAAATGATCCAATCTTTCACCGAATGAAGTATTCTGTCCATTGCACGAATGAAAAAAAATCATTATTTGGTTTATATGACACCTAAAAATGATATTTTTTTCATATGAAATTCATGAATTTTGATGCAAAACATGCTCATGCAGTGCGAGTTTGGTCTGTTGATTGTTGAGCTGCAGTCTCGGTGCGCGAGTGCAATGGACAAAATCGTATGGATCCAAAATTGCACGGTTGAATGATGACGTCATTGCAAAATGGGCTGAATGAACGATATCAAACAACCAATCAAATCACAAGGATCTATCTCGGTGTCATATAATAGTTACCATTGGATGGCAAAGTTATCATGAAAGTGACTTTAATGCAACGGGATCCTGATATAGCAATGTAATAGACCAGTTCGTAGTTACATCAGGGACAATTTTGGTCAAATGACCTTTCATTTATTTCATTATGATAGGCAGATTTCAAAGCAGGATATAACATATGCATGCCTTACATAGCAGGATGAAGAAATTGAATTATACCAGGTGACTAGAATAGCACACCATTGAAGACTCCGTGAAGGTATTTGTTGCATTTCTACTTTGAATGCATATTATAGCATGTTGTACAATGTACTTGGCAAACTGCAGTGAAATACCAGTCGTGGACGCATTTTTGTTCTTTGTGGATGCAAATGAAAAACACAATTGAAAAGAATATATGAATAATCAAGACACCAAAGTTGGTGCTTATCTCATCAACTTTTAAACCACCATGCCACTTTAGTACAAATGACCTTTCTCTGATCATGCGCAGAATGGAACTACGAACTGGCTTATACCGGTTCAATGCTCTTCAAATCAAATAAGATTCCTGCTATAACATACATGTAGATTGTACCTTTTCTGGGTTCTACTCTAAATAGCCTTGATAAAACGGCCGCTGATTCCTTGAATATCTATATAGTCAGATACTATCCAGATTCAAGTTATGAGTCCTGCTATAACATTAGTAATATGATTGTTAAGAAAAATTTGTAACATAAATCTCGGTTCCATTCTATAGCAGTCATACTATAGCATGGCCACTGGTACCTTGAATAATTTAATCAGATAATATCAATTTTCAACCAAAAGTAAGTGAAAAGAATATCTATATAGTCAGATAATATCCAGATTCAAGTTATGAGTCCTCCTATAACATTAGTAATATGATTGTTAAGAAAAATTTGTAACATAAATCTGGGTTCCATTCTATAGCAGTCATACAATAGCATGGCCACTGGTACCTTGAATAATTTAATCAGATAAAATTAATTTCCAACCAAAAGTAAGTGAAAAGTCCTGCTTTAACAGTAGTTATATAAATGTTTAGAAGAATTGGAACATAACTCTGGGTTCCATTCTTTAGTAGTCATACAATAACATGGACACTAGTTCCTTGCAAGGCTTGAATATCAATTTAATATCCATATTCAACCAAATAATATCCATATTCAACCAAAATAAAATTCGTCTCATGTTTCATGGCAAGAACACAATGTATATAATAACGAAATACAGGTTAGCTGACCTTCCATATGTTAAATATTTGCCAAGCAAGTCAAAGAAATTATTTTTTAGATCAGAAACAAAACAATATTATACACTACACCTTTTTAAAGTCAAAAGGTCAAACAAACAGATTTTTGTGGTTATATCTTACATGTAGTATATATATATGTGTGGCACTGAATTGCAAAATAATATCATACAATTATGGCAAAGTTCATTAATTAGAAGATGGAGTATTAAAAAAAAAGGACAGTAAAATACTACCAATTCATGCTTGGGATTTAGCATCAGAAATCAATGGAAAACTAATTAAAAAAGAAAGAAAGAAAGAAGAAATATATGGAGCATGAGCAAATTGACTTGAAAATAAAGTAAAATGTGAATGAATTAGTGCAGCTTTATAAAATAAATAAAGAAAAGATGGAAAGTGAAATGTACAGTTCATGTGAGAGTTACATGTAACACCCTTCTGCCTAACTAACATTGATGAGAATTGCGTTTTCATGGCGTGAACCTCGAGGTGCCACCTTGGATTGTTCAATTTTAATTATATTAGGCTTCATGTGCATATTTTCTATTAAAGCAGATGTTGCTGGAACAAACTTTATAAAATCACAATAATTTGTTTCATGCCGTTGCCTCTGTCGGCAGCAGCCCAGTAAATTGCGCCTTCCTGGCGTGAACCTCCAGATGGCGCTTCAGATGTTCCGATCGGTAGAAAGCCTTGTCGCACTGGGTGCACTGGTACGGTTTCACGTCACTGTGAGTCATCTTATGCCTGGCCAGACGACCGGGGACGATCTTGTGACAGATGTCGCACCAGTTGCTCTTTGACGGGGAGGTTTCACTTGGCTGGGCATTGTCCCTTGTTACGCCTAGTTCGACTGAGAAGAAAAAGAAAATAGGCAATCAATCAATTACTGAACTTGGGCAAGAGTAGCATTTCATCAACATGTTTCATCTGACAACTTGCTTTGAATTTGATTGGCTGAGATGCAACGTTACTACGGTAACTGTCGTGGGATTCTACGTCCAACATGTCCTTTAATGAAATACTTCCCTGAAGTAGCTTTCTTATTTTTCATAGGTGTGTCATACCTGCTGATCCGGACAGCCAAGAAATAGCAAAAATTTCAAAGACATTTCCAGAAATGGGACCATTCATGAATTTTTTAGAGGTTTTTTTAACACCAATCAGTATCCATTGACCAATGCACTATCTGATTGAAAAACAAATCAACAAAGGCACTGATTTGTCACCTCATATTAAAAAAAAAGGAAAAACGTAGAATATGAATGAATGATCATTCAAATACATGATAGAAATTAAACTAATTAACCGCTTTAGTAATAGAAAATGAAAATCTCTTCATACATTCCAATAATAATTGATAATTATGGACAATCATGTTAAATCATAATTTCTTCAAAGAAATTGACGACTATAACACATTGTCTATTTTATTTTAGTGTGTTTTTGTCCAAATATTTGTCCAGTTTCTTCTTTAAAAATGTCTCACGGGTTTGATGGTATGTTCAGGTATATCACATTTTATGTCAAGTAAAAAACATCAGCAATGAAGAGGCTGTTACGACAAATAGTAAAAGCTTAATACAGAAAGTAGCATGCAAAATAATACAATAGTTAGTGCAATAAAATCTAGAGTATTAGTATCAAACATCAACCAGGCTGGCAGAACGGTACCCTGTAACACAAAAGAAATGTCATCAAATCACAACATGACACTAACCAATCAAAATCATTGTTGCATGTGTATCTTGTTCAAACCATTGACCAGGAACCAACCAGATTTGTTCTTTCACATTTACAACCCATCGTACTTCTTGGTGCTACAGGCCAATGGAGGCCCATCTTGACAAGGGTATAATTATTCAAACAAGATTTTTAAGTTTGTGGTTTGGGTAGGGAAAGCCAGTCGTCACAACTGTTTCTACAGATTTCAAGAAAAATTATTTGCAATCATGACTCCTAGACATCTGTAAATAATCTTTTGTAAAAACAGAAAAGCTAATGATGGAGCAAGCATGTATTTTCAATTCAAGTTTTGTACCATACCTGCCAACCAAACATTGGTTGGACCACTGGTCAAAGCCATGACTTAAATTGTACCTTTGTAAAAGAGGGCCCACAATGTTACCTTGAAGAACACCATGCTGCAAAATCTTCAACTAATAACTTGAACAACATAGAGCGTCACACCGCAGTCACACCAACACAGACCGATCAAAGATATTACGTTATTTTGATTGGAATACCATCGGTCAGTTTGGAGTCGGATTCGTTGGTGTGACTGTTGCAATAACGTTTTCACCTGGAAGCATATGCCAGCCAAAGCAACACAGATGCACAAACTTTTTCGTCAGGTCTCAAGAAGTCACTATGTTGCCAAACCAAAAGACACCACCGTGAAGCACACGCGGACTAAAGCTACATGAATGCAAAACCTACAGACTCTGAGACAGTTCAAGCTCGATACAGTTACTAGGGCAAGGGATTGTGGGAAGGGGTAGATGGAAGCCTGGGTAATCTTACTCACGTAGCTGTTTATGATCGCTTGGGGCATTGCCATCCTTGAGATGTTGCCACAGGTGCCTCTTCAGATGCTCCATTCGATTGAAACCCTTGGGACAGATCTCGCAGTTGTATTTCTTCTCCCCGGTGTGTGTCCTCATATGACGGGCCATGTGTCCGCTGAAGAACTGCCCGCAGATCGTGCATTCATGCGCCTTCACCCCAGCATGCGCATCCAGGTGACGCCTCAAGTTGGCCATAGCTGTGAACTCCTTGCCGCAGATGTCACACTTGTACGGCTTGACTTCCGCATGGATCTTGATATGCCTGGTGTAATCCTTGCGGCACTTCAACACCCTGGGGCAGTGCGGACAAGGGATATTCTTACTCGGTGTGGGACCTCCTTCGGAATCTCTTACCTGTGCAGGTCTGGAGGACCTTGATGGCATCGTTGGCAGGCCCATCACGCAGGCACCGCACTTGTAGATCTTCACGCCATCTTTCATTACTGTGGCAGTCCTGGTCATCTCTACTTCCTGGTGGCAC
The DNA here is from genome assembly GCF_037042905.1 of Lytechinus pictus. Lineage (NCBI taxonomy): Eukaryota > Metazoa > Echinodermata > Echinoidea > Temnopleuroida > Toxopneustidae > Lytechinus > Lytechinus pictus. The sequence goes on along the minus strand of NC_087250.1, from coordinate 19,555,326 downwards.
ACCTCACACTGTACGGTCATGACCTTGTGGGTGTCGAGGTGAGGGATGAGGTTGTTGATGCAGCACAGGACATGGCCGCAGGTTTCACAGGTCACCTGAGCTTGAAGACATATATGATCATCCACCTGACTCTCTTGGACTTGAACCTGGGAAGGTTCCACCTTCACTGGTGATCCGTTCAAAGGTTCAACGTTGGTTACGGTGGCCATGGGCGGAGGAACAGGTAATGGATCTACAGAAGAAATAAACTCAAGAATGTCACTTTTAACTGTTCAGAAAATATGTGAACAGTATGAAGAAACAAAATTAAACACATAAGAAATAAATAACATCAGTGGGAAGGCTTCCATTCAGAAAATGGAAAATGGAAAAAAAAGAGAAACAGAATTATCAAAATCAATTCACGAAAGCAAAAACAGAAGGAAAGACAAAAAAAAACAAGTGGAATGCCTCTGGCCGTCTCACCTGCATCGCGCGATTCAATATAGCAGCAGTGCTGATTTTGAAAACTACTATAACTCGCACAAGATGTTCAGTGATACTTGGTTACTCGTATTTCCACGTTTTATGAATTAGACCAATACACTTATAGAGATATGATGGCAATTCAACAAATACCCCCAACGTGGCCAAAGTTCTTTGACCTTACATGACCTTTGACCTTGATCATGTGACCTGAAACTCGCACAGGATGTTCAGTGATACTTGATTACTCTTATGTCCAAGTTTTATGAACTAGACCAACACACTTTCAAATTTATGGCTGTAATTCAACAAATACCCCAATTTGGCCAAAGTTCATTGACCCTAAATGACCTTTGACCTTGATTATGTGACCTGAAACTTGCACAGGATGTTCAGTAATACTTGATTACTATTATGTCCAAGTTTCATGAATCAGATCCATAAACTTTCAAAGTTATGATGGTAATTCAACAGATACCCCCAATTCGGCCAAAGTTCATTGACCCTAAATGACCTTTGACCTTGGTCATGTGTCGTGAAACTCATGCAGGATGTTCAGTGATACTTGATTAACCTTATGTATAAGTTTCATGAACTAGGTCCATATATTTTCTAATTTATGATGACATTTCAAAAACTTAACCTTAGGTTAAGATTTTGATGTTGATTCCCCCAACATGGTCTAAGTTCATTGACCCTAAATGACCTTTGACCTTGGTCATGTGACATGAAACTCAGGCAGGATGTTCAGTAATACTTGATTAACCTTATGGCCAAGTTTCATGAACTAGGTCCATATACTTTCTAAGTTATGCTGTCATTTCAAAAACTTAACCTCAGGTTAAGATTTGGTGTTGACGCCGCCGTCGCCGTCGGAAAAGCGGCGCCTATAGTCTCACTCTGCTATGCAGGTGAGACAAAAATGTGTTGAACTTTGTAATTCGCTGCTGCAAAAACAGGAAAATCAGAGCGATCTCACAGTAATCACCCTCATCCCCTCCCTCTATTTTACTCTATTCAGTGCAGTTCCATGACATATGCTCCGGCGACAATTGCTCCGCTGCAAATTCCACACATTAATGGAATGGCCAACTTCAACCCTGGATAGACCACCATACCCTATCCTAAACCTAACATAAAACCCTATTGCAAACCTAACCCTATGTCTTATAAGAAGAAATAAAGCCCGCAGAAAACGTGTGACCATTCAGTGCAACCTCGTCCCTCAACCAATTATTCCTACTTGCCTCCATCACTTGCTTCGCCATGTCTTCGCCCCCTTTCCCCCATGGCCCGCCACCTCAAACGCAAGTGTCCTTTTCAAAACATAGTATCCATACCTGCCAACCTTTGATAATAAAAAATCAGTATCAAAGCCACGAGGGCCCCGAACGGGTCGCACGCGAGATGGTTTCCCCCTCCCATGGTAGGGACTCTGCATTTTCTGCATGTAAAATTAGCATTTCTCTACCCCTTTTAAAGCAAATTTACCCTATTTACCATACCACAGGATGACCTACAGGATGACCTACATGTAACGTTAGTCTACTTATATGTAATATAATATCATTTGTCAATTAAACATTAAAACAAAGGTCTTGAAGATATCACGTTTGTGACAAAAAATACACCCAGTTTCATTCAGGTGTGATTTGTTTTCATTGAAATCTATATAGACTTAGGAATAATTTAATTTTTTAATAAATTGTGATGCCCTCTATTGTTGGAAAGTTTCTGGAAAGATTCTCTTTTTAATCAGAAAAAAAATAATTTCAAGAATACAATTGAGTTTTGGGCCAAGGGATATTTTGTATCATTAATTCAGATTCAAGTTGGCCTACTGTATTAAAAACTGAGTGCAAAAAAATCTAACATTTATTTATCATTTATATCAAGTCTATCATATGCATCAAAATAAGCCAAACATTGTCATCTTATTCATGTTTATATTTCACCACACAGGAGTAGTGACTGAGGACAAGGTTATATCATAAACTTTATTAGATAAGTGCTTGTTGGCATAAGAAAGCAGATTTTCAGCCATGACAAAAACGGAGCCGAAGCTTACGGCGGCATACGCCCGACCCGCAACCACCACTGCACTTGCGGTGCGCCGGTGAGACTGGGAGGCTGAGGCGCAGCAACTCGGGCGCCGGGAGTTTAGGCAAGCGAAGCAAGTAGATTTGGCGTTCAGCTCCGATGGCTCAACTTGACTCGAAAGTTGATAATTTCCTTTCTTTCTCACAAATTTGACAATTATTCGAAAAAATAAAGTACAGATCAATTTTAACATTGCGTAGGGATAGATCTAACTTGAGTAACTGCAGCAGAGCCTCCCCATGTGCACGGCGCGGCCGGCCGAGCGGCCGGGTAATTTAAGCAGCCGGTCAGCAGACTCATCAATGATATTACCAACACACTCTAGACACCAAAACACGACTCATTCACTAACTCATTCCACAATACAAAATCATCCGGCGAAAAGGGCAAAACCTCGAATAAAAAGTGAAATTTTCTTACTAAATCACCATATTTCGCGTCAAAAATATCACCATCGTTAATTCTATACATCGTAGTTAGGAAACAAGGGGTCTAAAAAAGTGAATTTTTCACGGTTTTTCCGATGTTCGTGGATTTTGAAAACGTGTCCTCACTGAAAACTGGCACTTTCGCGAGCCGATGTCAGCCGCCATTTTGTTCCGGAAGTCAACGCTAATATCGGCCGCGCGCTGCTCGTAATTTTCACATGCAATTGCAATGGAACTGTGCACTTAGCACTTAGCCGTGCGCTCCAGTTGTTTATGCGTTAGTCGTATGTTACAGCCGCTTATGCGTTAGTCGCATCATACAGCCGTTTCAATAATTTCAACACTATATTGATTGACCCAAAAATCGGAATTTCGGTTTAAAAATTCGGAATTCGGAATGGAGGCTAAAAAATCGGTATAATTCCGCCAAAATCGGAATGGTTGGCAGGTATGAGTATCCCTTAAAATATTTATGTCAAGTTGCATCACATAATGAAGCAGCCTGGCATCAAGAGTCATACAATTTTGGAATTAAACTCTATTCACTAATTTCACAGGTTAATTTCCAATTCGTCTAATGCCAATTCATCCAAATGCCAACTTGTCTATTATCATTTGGTCTACTATCAGTTTGTCAACTATCCACACGGTCTAATTGCCAATTTGTCCACTCACCATTTTGTCTAATAACCAGTTGGTCCAATAGACATTTAATCCATATACCATTTGGTCTAATTGGACTACCGGTAAATGTAAATTGTGCAAAATAAATGAAAATGAAATGGATATTAGACCGACTGGGTGTGAGAAGAAATGGTGATTAGATGAATTGATGATTGGACCAAATGGTTGTTAGATGAAATGTTGATGGACGGAATGGCATTAGACTAAATGAAAGTACACCAAATGGTGAGTGGATGATTTGGCAATAGACGAATTGGCAATTTACCGTTTCACACGTTAATAAACATCCCGTAGAAGAAAGCAGGATGACTTCTGCCTTACACTGACTAAGGAACAGAAATGAGTTGCGAGCAGAGCTGCCAACGTGAACTAGGATATTTCAGAAATTTAATATCTGATATTGGTAAGGAAGTCAGCATTTTCAAAGAAGTAAGTCAAGCCACAGCATTGCCAGTGTCTTTATATATAAATCACACAACATATATTAGAGTTTTGTTAAAGTCCGGCAGATTCATTTTGCGGAGGCAAAATAAGCTTCTAGTCTAACATTTCTCATAGGATTCCCCCTACCGCCCTCACCACATACCTGGCTCAGGGATTCCCTGGAGGAAATTGGCGACACTGGCCCAGTCAAACTCTTCCGCATGTTCTTCTACCACTGCACGTGCACTACCATTATTCACAACCTCGGCGGTCTCTGATGCTGTCACTGCTCTTGGTGCTTCAACACCCTCTGGGGCTTCAACAGCTTCGTCAGCAACAGTAGCTGGGACATCTTGGACCTCACCTACAGATATTATGAAAAAAAGTAGAAATCTCAATAAGTCAATCTTCTCTCTGTTGAAAAATAGCCAAAGGGCAAAGGCAATGCAAATTTTAAGACCAGGCACCCGTTTCAAGGTTACGCAGCCATCTTTTGTGATGAAAAGCAGTTCCGCGATGTTGCGTGGATGACTTGGCAAGAAAATTGAAACAATGTATGTTTTCAATTGTCTCTACAAGCGATAGAACAAGGTTTGACCTAATATGGGTAAACATGTGTTTATTTCCCAAGTCCAAGCAGTATTTTCAGACCAGATTAAGCGAAACATGTAATTCATACCTTGGGAGTAAAAAAAAAATGACACCTCACAAATCCCCATTTTAAGGAAAAAGATCTGTCATGAACGCATCATTACCGTATTTTCCGGTGTATTAACCGCACCTTTTTCTGTCGGGGAAAACCTCGAAAATGGGGGGTGCGGTTTATACACGAACACAGAGAAATCCGACCTCAGAAACTTGATTGACTTGATGAAAATTTAGCATATGTGTGACATGTTTGAAACGTGGACTTGTAAAAAGAATGAAATAAAACTCACTTTACATCATCTCTGTCTTTCTCTTTTCATAATTTAATGATTTTTGTCGTGGTGTTCGCGAGACGGCCAATCCATGTTCGGTAAGCGCTCCTCGGTAGCGCCTGCCAGTGCCTGCTGGCATGGCTGGCCGGCGCTGGGCGCGCCGCAGCCTAGCGACAGGGAAACTGAAGGCGGAGCGTCGCGCAGTACCGTAGACGTAGTTAAGATTTTACCCTCTTCTGTTTGACCGATCTGCTAGTGTAATTGACAGCTAATGTCATACCTCTAATACTGAACAGTAGGGCACTAAATTTTAAAGCTGCCTACTATCGCTTTTCCAAACCAAAAATAAGAAAAATCCCAGAAAGAAACAAATCTTGCTCGAGGCCTTTCTAATGTGCAGCTAACTAAACTTGAAGACTGTACGTGTTGAAGCGCCATCTACCGGTATTGATTGCTTTTGCAGCAATGGAGAACTTTGTATTTGTTACTTTGTAAAATTGTATTTCATCCACATCCACATCACATCATTTTTCTCATTTAAAAAAACAACTTAATATCAATGCAAGATGCAATGCCCGATCGTCCCTTCCCATCCCCCCCCCCCTGGCTGCGGCGACTCACGAGCAACGCGCATGCGCTCCCTCCATGTATGCTCAGAAAAAAAAAGTTAAAAGCCGACGTGACTGCTCGTCTCGCTCGGCCAACAGTCCGTTCTCAAATTATTTGGTCATGTGATGGTGTTGAGTTGCTTAAGTAAACACAATCCCAATTCGTCGTCAACAGGTAATAAGTCTGTTTTATGAGTATTTATGCAAAATTCATACATCAGGACGAATCACTTTGGACGTACCAGAGGCAGAGCTCGGGGCAGCCGGCAGCTGCCCATAGACTCAGCACCACGTACCGGTACGGTACAGGCATTATCGCTGTGTATTGCATGAGCGAGATAATTGCGTCAAAATTGTCGAAGTGAAAACACTTTGCATCGAACAAATAATATCTTTTCGTATATTTTATTGCTTCAGTATCACGGAGAATGCATGAAGATATTCCTTCAAATATATAGAATATTACACAGATTTCACTATTTCTGGTTTCCTCAATTTTTTTAATTTTTTTTTTCCAAGAGTCAAAAATTGGGGGTGCGGTTTATACACGGCCGCGGTTTATATACCGGAAAATACGGTATATATGGCTGTAGTATCTTCTCCCAATTAATTTGATACCATATTCATTTGGTATGTGTTAACGCTTGGATAATCATTAGGTATTCTTTGCAGTGATGTGAATTTTGACTTGCGCCAAAGTAAGGCATGACTGCAATGAATGAATCCAGATGCCATTGACGTCATAATCCTACATGAGTTAGTAAATATGTTTGCAAATCCCTTTTTTAATGAAATTGATTTCAGAATTGATACTAAAAAGTGTTTATCAAACAATTATAATGTAAATTATTGCAAAAGTGTTCTGAAATGCATGTTATTGCAACCGTTGTAGGATCATGGCATCATAGACATATAGATTCATTCTTTGCAGTCATGCCTTACTTTGGCAAAAATCAAAATTTACATCACTGCAAAGAATACCTCCTGATCATCCAAGCATTAACACATACCACATAAATATGGTATCATATTATTTGGGAAAACATACTCTTTCAGGCCATATATAATAATTATGTGTGCATGACATACTTTTCCCTTAAATTGGGGATTTGTGAGGTGTCATTTTTTTTTTTACTCACCAGTATATATATTTCTTGTAAGTCAAATTTCTCCCAGTCAAACAAATGTTTGTGGTCCAAAAGATTTCACTTTGGCAAAGTAACCTGTATCTAATCATACCTGTAGTATCAGCTTCATGAGCTTCTTCTTTCATGGGTATTACTTCATCGGCAACGCCCACAACCTCCTCTTGGACGACTGTCTCCTGGTCCAAGATTTCACGGTGCAGCTCCATATGGAAAGGAATGTAATTTGGGCAACAGCATGGCTCTCCACAGACCCCACAACTAACTATTTCGTGAGTACAAGGGTGTGGTTTGACATCGCCAATAATTTCAGAAGCATGAAGAGCTTTCTCAAGGATATCATCAGGATGATCCTCTCCTCTTGTCTCTGCAGCCTGCTTGGTGTGCTTCACCATGTATAGCGCAATGTAGTTGGCACAGCAGAATGTCTCACCACTAATACCACAGACAACCTTTTCTCCCAAGCACGGGTGATCTTCCAATTGTTCCTTAGGCGATTCAGGGGCTTCCTCTGGTATCCGTTCATCAACCTTTATCTGGACTTCTTCTCTGACATTCTTGAGGATCTGGTCTTTGGCAAAGTCGGTTGGTTTCTCTCCATGAAGATCCATGTGTATGGGTATGTAGTTTGCACAGCAGCAAACCTCTCCGCAGTGGCCACAGGAGACAGGATCGAAGGTGCAGGAGTGCTCCCTGACTGTCTTTCCTCCATTGCCACATTGCATGGGTGCGACTTCTTTCTTGACTAGACGCCCATCGATGTAGTCTTCGGCCTTTTCTCCATGCACTTCCATGTGATAGGGAATGTAGTTGGCACAACAACAGACGTCACCACAAAGACCGCACACAGCAACGTCGTAGGTGCAGGGATGTTCCTTGTAGGGCTGATCATTCACCGGTGGACGCACAGGTTTTACTGTACATCAAGAACAAGGTAAATATAAACAGCAATCAATATCACAAGCTATGTAATGCCAAATACAGTCAAACAAACAAAAACGACTCCAGTTTGTTCAAAGCTGTCGTCTATGATTTTCAATGGCCCTTTGTTGGTCATTTTTTAATTGTTTTCCTTGGTGTAGATAAAGACTGACAAAGAACTTTTTGATGATAACTTGCTTGTGATTAAATGTATGAAATGGGGATTGGAATGGTGATACTGTATATAATCCATAAAGCAACTAGCGCTTCCTATATTGTATATTATATTCTGATGCGTGTGCATCCAAAAACTGAGATACATGTAATCGGGCTGCAGGATATGACAAACTTCTGACAAACAAATAAAAAAATCAAAATATTGTGACATTTGTCAACGAACGAAAGATACAAAGTCACTGATATCTTGCCTCTTAGAATTTAGAACTCCATGTGTTTCTGACAGGAAATCTACCTTGACAGCCTATATTAAATGACCCATATATTATCAACTACTTAGTATATCCCAATCCAACTAACCAAGGTCCCATGGAAATTAATCTCAAACTTAATTTGGTGCCAACAGTGTCCCTTCATGAAACCACCTCCATTGCCTAATAACACACAGATTTAGGATTGATCGTAGGACACTTTTTCACAAAAGAAAAACACAGTGTACCATCAGCATGAAAATCAATCGTAAAATTAAGCACTGTATTTTGCATTACACGACCCTGGTCACACAAGAACGTTGGTGTAGCTTCATCTTACCTGGACTTGCTTCAGTAGATGTAGCATCTCCCTCTGATCCAAGAGAACCATCCATGTGAGACTTCACATGTCGCTTCAAGTGCTCCTTTCGCATGAACTTCTTTGCGCAGATATGGCACTGGTACTCCTCTTTCGTGCCAAGGTGTGTCTTCAGGTGCCTCTTGAGATGTTCTGAGCGGTTGAATCCCTTACCACACATGTTGCAGACATAGCTCTTCTCTGTAGAGTGGCTCCGCATGTGCCTGGCAAGGTGTCCTGAGATACCCTTATTGCAGATATGGCACCAGTTGGGCTTCTCGCCAGTGTGCCTCTGGATGTGACGCTTGAAGTTGCGGCTGTGCGAGAACGCCATTCCACAGAAGGAGCAGTGGTAGCGCTTCTCGCCTGAATGGATGCGAAGATGCTCCCGGAAGGACCGGCGATCCACAAAGCTCTTTGGACATTGTGGACACTCCAACCGCTGCGGCGTCGATTCACTGACTGGCGAATCAGGAGGCAAGACCTTGTTGCGGAGAATCTGATGGAGGCGCATCTGTTTCCTTGAGCGGGAAGTGCAAATGCTGCAGATGCGTCCACCTTGAACTCGAGTGGCTGGAAGGTCACCCAATTCCTTCCCACACTTGCCGCATGTGTCAGATTCCTCATTGTGAATCTCCATGTGGAACGTTATGTAGTTTGCACAGCAGCAGCTGTGTCCGCATATCCCACAATTCACCTGGTCGTCAAGACATTCATGCTCCTTCACAACCTCAGGCTCCGGCTGACCAAGATTCAGGATATTGTCAATTGACATTGGCATTGGATCTGGAAGAATACAAAAAATAATACACATCGTCGAGGGCATTAGTAAGGATCACACATACAAGGCACATTTGGAACACTGTCAACATGCCCGAAGCATAGCCAAGTTCTTTTGTATTATTTCAAAAACAAGTGTATGCCCAAGCAAAAACGTTAAGAAAAACATGTTTTATAAGATAGTAATGTGCGATTGTATTATTTGATCCTCATCTCCAGGGAACTAGTTGCAATTAACAGTCATTAGCAAATTTACTTATAAGCATTACTGATTTGTCATTTCGAGAGATTTTTCAACAATCATTTGATGAGGATTCCTATCACTATTTTATAATAATGCAAAAAGTAAAGAAGAATCAAGGCTATTTACCATCGTTACCAAAATGGTCCAAGTCTCCTTCATTGAAATCATCACTATCAGGAGATTCGGGGGCTTCATCTGAAATAGATATAATTTTGATTAAAGGTATGACTGCAGTATGTATAACCACTTGGTCTAGAAACACACTGGCCCGTATTCTGAAGTCAGGTTTAATTTAAACTCTGGTTTCACTGGCCTGTATTCTGAAGTCAGGTTTAACTTAGACCATGGTCTAAGTCTGTGCTAAAATTATGGGGAGCCTAAAATTCTAATATTGTTTATATTGTATATTTCTTATGTTTACTAATTTGTTTCCTTTTGCTTAAATAATGAAGAAAAATACATCAAAATACTTTAATGATCATTCCCAGGCAATTTGGGTGTCATATGAGTTAATAAATTGGATGTGTACTGTTAGGGATTTGTGTCCCAATTGGCTCTCCATATTCAAACCAGCACTTTAAACCAGGGTAATTTAAACCCGAGTTCAGAATACGAGCCACTGTGTTTAAACTATGAAAAGCCAGCTGTGACACAAATCTGTAAGCAGTAGAGGTCAAATGTATCAGCTCATTTGACTCTCAAATCATTCTGAACTATACTGGGAAGGATAAAGAAGACAGTTGTCTTCACCAGTAAAAGTATTAGAAGAGCAAAGTAAACATGAGTAGCATACAAGGTAAACATGATTCTGACATGTTTGGTTTCCCATAATTTCAGCACAGATTTAGACCATGGTCCTGACTTCAGAATACGGGTCACTTTGTCTAATATCCAGTTAGGCAATATTCATAATGACATCATCATCAATTCAAAGTTTTAATTCCGGTTTGTCCCGGTGAACTGGGGTGGCCAGATTCACCTCACACTCACAGCAACTGCCCATGTCCACTCCCTCCTCCTTGCCTGATTCAGTGCGTCCTCCATCCGCAACCCAAGCGCACAATGCTTGTGTGCTGTAATGTGACTGTGATGCTTCATAAATGTAAACCATATGGCAAAAGCGGAGGAAGAGCTCAACGAAAATGGTCTAGATTTCGCCAATAAATATGCAGCAAATTTCTCTCCCACCTCCTGGACCCAGGTAAAGAGCATAATTTTTATGCAAGCCGGCCAAATCGGGTCGGCCAGTGCAGCATACCGCATGCATGCACAAGAGCGCAAAACAGATGTCAACTTTTTCCCAAAAGGCAATGCAAATATTGGCCTGTCCGCTGCAAACAATAGGTGGCCCACTGTATTGTGAATCCATCAAATTGATTTTGATCAAACTTACTATTGATTGCTTCTCGGGTAAAACTGATTTTAGCTGTTATTGTATGAACAACCAAGACCATGTAACATAAAGCTTTGCAATCGATCATGGGCCGATTATGACGATGGATCACACACAACAGTCAATGCATTCAATTGTCAAGATAGGCCCCACAATCTACCGCTAAGCTCTATGGTATGGGGCACTGGACATATGCTCCAACGACAATTGCTCAAGGCTTTATTTCGTCTAAAATGTAGGGTTAGAGTTAGGGATGCAATACAGTAGTGTTTTTTGTTAGGTTTCGGATTAGGTTTAGGGTATGGCGATATGCTAAATTCAGGGTTGAATTTATATAGTCAGTTTGTTTGTGAAATTTCGGGCAATTGTCCCCGGAGCAAATATCATAGAACCCCTGTAGTTTCTATTTTACCTTTCATGTAGACAATTCCGGCATGAGTATTTGCAATAGGCACCCTCTGCTGTGGACTGCTCTGCTGCTTCTGGAGCTGCGGAGACGCACCTGGGTTACTGTCTCTAGCCCTTTTGATTTCGTCATCTGAATGGATCTTCATGTGGCGCTGGAGGTGGAGCCCTTTACACACCTTGCCACATACGGGACACGACTGGAGTTGCGGCGAAACGCCTACGTTTGCGTTCACGTAGGAATTGACCTTCATTTCATCTGAGAAAGACAAGAAAACAATGATATCAATAATACTATATTCTGAATACCATTGAATAACATCTGCAATAACAGTTTACAGCACCTGAAATCATTCATTTTGATTGGCTGATTCTATGATGTAAACAGAGAAAAATCACCAGTGATAAATCTCAATATAGGTATCAGAATGTGATATGAGGATTTATATCCAGGACTTCCTTTTAACAATTCTTGTTTGAATATCGGCTCCCTCCATTGCCAAAATTGGTGCAGGAAATAATTTTGCTTCCAAATTTGAATAGCATTTTTGGTCATAAGAGAAAAGCCCTCAACTAAGTAATGTACAGTCCTATGTAAAAATATGCTATACAAAAGACTTAATGCGTACCAGTCTTTAAAAAATGTGGAGCATATTGCGATGCGATACCAGGAAAATTATTCCGTGGTGTATTACTTAGTCAAACTTACCGAGCTGCGGATGATCCTTTGGGATGGTACCTTCCCGAAGGTGATTCAACAGATGACGCTTCAAAGGAACCCTCTTTGGAAACCCTCTCCCACAAGCGCAGCACACAAATGGCATGTGCCTGGACAGTGGTCTCGGTATCGCATACATGTTCTCCTGGACCGGAACGGCTGGCTGGACCAAGATCGGCTCTGGGAGGCTCTCCGAAAGCGGAGGGCTACCGACTTTCCGCTTGATCGCCACGATATGCATTGGAAGCCTGCCACCTGTTGCCTTTTCCAGGGTCTCCGAAGGCTGCCGGTCGATAATCCCTTCAATTACACTATGCAGTGGAGGCCTGCCGATTCTCCCCTTCACTGTGGTCTCCACTGGCGGCCTATCAACCCTCTCCTCAGTCACCCTATGCAGCGGAGGTCTGCCAATTCTACCCTTCATCCCTGAATAGAGAGGAGGCCTTCCAATTCTTCCCCTCACTGTGGTATCCGACGGTGGTCTCCCAATCCTCCCCTTCACTGTGGAATGCATTGGTGGCCGCCCAATTCTACCCCTCATCCCTGTATTCAGTGGTGGCCTGCCGGTTCTCCCCCGGTTTGGTGCACCGACTCCACCGAGCGAGCCGGATTGGTTCTCCTGCTGCTGTCTTTCGACTCTTGCGTGGATCAGTCGATGCCGATTCAGATGGTATCTCTTAGAGAAGAACTTGCCGCAGGTATTGCATTTGTACGGTCGGTACCCACCGGCGTGGACACGGGCGTGCTCTTTGAGGTGTTTCAGGAACTTGTACGACTTGTCACACTGAAGACATTGGTATCTCTTTCCCGAGCCGTCGTTATCAAGCTCGTCGTATTCATGAAGATCGTCCTGGAGATTGTCTTGCACGTCTGTTTCATCTGCTTCCTCCTTCTGGGGTTCTGCTCCTGCACCGCTTTCTGCCTGCTCCGGTTTACACACATTGCAGATCTGGGGATAATGAACAGAGTAGAGCCATGAATGAAATTTGACCATCAAGACAATGATGGATATTCATAAAACCATTGACTGCATTTTGGAAGGAGTCACTGAACAGGCTCAAATGTTGCGCAAACACCTGTTAACGATCTATTTAAGAGCTTGGATAGAGTGAAACTGACATGTATCCTGTGACAGAAAGAGTTTGGAATCAATTGCTACATAGCTTTAGCCAATCAAAATGCACAACATAAACATCATCAACCAATGAATGTTGTTGTTTGAATTTAGCAATCGATTCTAAAAGTTTGTGTAATGGGACCAGGGTCCCGTAACACAAAGGTTAGCAATTGATCGTACGCTTGATTTTCACGATTGATTGTACATTGTAGTCAATGGAAGCAATCGTAGAAAAATGTTCTACGATCATTGCTAAGTTTTGTGTTACAGGCCCCTGTACAGAAATTTATCCACATTGTGCTGCACTTTAACCAGGTAAGGCGAATGGGTACCTATCAGGATTAGTTCCCTGAGAGCACTAAGCACTAGAAGGCTGGTGTAATCATAATGGTTTGCCTTGGAATAGATTGTATCCAGATAGATTATGCTACACCAATGATTCCATGATGTTTTCTCCAGTGGCAATTACTAGGCTATAAATTCTATATGCTAATCAAATAACTGACTTAAAACACTAAACCCTACCTTAAACCTTACCCAAAACCTAACATAAAACCCTGTTGCAACCCTAAACCTATATCTTAGACAAAATTAGGTCAATAGCAATTATCACAGGAGCAAATGTTGTGTCACCATACAAGTGCCCAAAAGATGTTTATAATTATCATCACCTGAGATGTTCTGTTTACGCCTGCTGGGGCAAAGTCCATTCCACATGACCGGCATTGGATCATAGTCTCTTCATGATTCACCATGTGAAGTGGGATGTAATTAGTACAGCAACAGGCATGGCCACAGATCCCACAGGTCACCCGATCATCAAGGCAAGCATGTTCCTCTGGGACTGCACTCTGCAATGACAGACAAGGATAAGATTAATTTCTCCATGTGGGATTTAATTAGTACAGCAACAGGCATGGCCACAGATCCGTAAAGGTCACCAAAATCTTCAAAGCAAGCATGTTCCTCTGGGACTGCACTCTGCAATGACAGACAAGGATAAGATTAATTTCTCCATGTGGGATTTAATTAGTACAGCAACAGGCATGGCCACAGATCCCACAGGTCACCCGATCATCAAAGCAAGCATGTTCCTCTGGGACTGCACTCTGCAATGACAGACAAGGATAAGATTAATTTCTCCATGTGGGATTTAATTAGTACAGCAACAGGCATGGCCACAGATCCGTAAAGGTCACCAAAATCTTCAAAGCAAGCATGTTCCTCTGGGACTGCACTCTGCAATGACAGACAAGGATAAGATTAATTTCTCCATGTGGGATTTAATTAGTACAGCAACAGGCATGGCCACAGATCCCACAGGTCACCCGATCATCAAGGCAAGCATGTTCCTCTGGGACTGCACTCTGCAATGACAGACAAGGATAAGATTATTTTCTCCATGTGGGATTTAATTAGTACAGCAACAGGCATGGCCACAGATCCCACAGGTCACCCGATCATCAAGGCAAGCATGTTCCTCTGGGACTGCACTCTGCAATGACAGACAAGGATAACATTATTTCCTGCATGTGGAGTTTTAATTAGTACAGCAACAGGCATGGCCACAGATCCCACAGGTCACCCGATCATCAAGGCAAGCATGTTCCTCTGGGACTGCACTCTGCAATGACAGACAAGGATAAGATTATTTTCTCCATGTGGGATTTAATTAGTACAGCAACAGGCATGGCCACAGATCCCACAGGTCACCCAATCATCAAGGCAAGCATGTTCCTCTGGGACTGCACTCTGCAATGACAGACAAGGATAAGATTATTTCCTGCATGTGGAGTTTTAATTAGTACAGCAACAGGCATGGCCACAGATCCGTAAAGGTCACCAAAATCTTCAAGGCAAGCATGTTCTTCTGAGACTGCACTCTGTAAAGTCAGATAAGATTATTTTCTCCATGTAAAGTGAGATGTATGGCAACAGATCCCAAAGGACACACGTTCTTAAAGGCAAGCATGTTCTTCTGGGACTGAACTCTGTAATGGCAAATGATAAGAATAATTCATTGTGAAGTTTAGCCTGTAATCTGGGCAGAGGTGTGATAACTTTGCTGTTATGCTAAACAGGAGTTATATGTCTTGTACAATGAGACTTCAATCAGTCGTTTACTTGTTGTTTTCTTTAAACTGATTGTTCTGTTGCAGATTATTCGTACAAACTACCAATGGATATCTATTGATAGGAAAACAATGACTCAAGTAAAGAGGAAGGGGGAAATGCGAGGAGTGCTCTAGACAAATATTTTACACTTTCGCCGCATCAGACCCATCGCTTATAATAGATAGCTGATACCTCAGTCACATTTCCCCAACGGCGGCCGTACGGCAAGTCGAAAACAGCCATTTTATTCATTTTCATTCAAACCGCCTATATGTGGCTGGTATAAAAAAATGTTATAACGGCTGTTTCAACTTGCCATACAGCCACCGTAGACGAAATGTGACTGAGGTATTAACACTACAGCAAAGATACAGTGGCAGCCTCTGTCTACATATGTGAAGTGAGATGTAGTAAGAAGAGTCATCATTTTCAATGCCATCAATTATCGTGATCATCATTACTACCATCACCATCATCATCACCACTATCACCCTCATCATCACCATCATCTTCTTCATCATCATCATCATCATCATTATAATCCTCATCTTCATTATCATTATCACCATCATCATCTTCATCATCATCATCATCATCATCATAGCCATCACCACCATCTTCATCATCATCACCATCATCATCATCCTCATAATCATCATCATCAACACCGTTAGAAGAAAAATTACTCTTACCTGTGATAGCATATTATCTGGGGTGTTTGCTGCAGGGGAAGGTTCCTCCTTTATCGGAGGTTCTTCATCGTCCGGAACAGCCTCGTCTTCATCAGCAGGAGCAGAAGGCATCCCGTTGGTCAATGCAGTAGCGTTGGCAACTGAAAATACAGAGAGAAAGTAAAAAGTGAATTGCACATATCAGAATAAAATATAATTCAGACTTAACCCTTGAGCATATGTGCCTTTAATGCCATGTCACTCCTAACCAAAGCTTAATATAGGCTTTACCCCAGACAATATCCATCAGTTACAAATCATTTTATATGAAGTAACTATTTTTTTTTTTAGTTGGACATAAGGGTACCATGGTATGTTAACTCTTGCTTTTCATCTTAACAATATGTGACCAAACAAGAAAATCCATTGATGTTATAAATAGGGCTGCAAAATATGACAACACTTAATTATTTAAAATTGAAACTTCCCTGAATAGATCTGCTATGGTTCATGGTACTCAAGTTATTGCAATAAAAAGGAAATCTGCCAGTAAATAATTTCAATAAAACCCAGGATCTATCCCCATTCCCGTTGACTACAGCAATACTCCAAACAAACATAACACCACAAATATAAAACCACCCAAAGTGTATGATCTTACATGTGGCAGCGATGATTGCTGCCAGGTCTTCCTTGCTGTGGCCCTGAAGGTGTTCCTGCAGCGCTTCCTTGGCGCTGAACACCTCGGTGCATACACCACACCTGAGGACATTCTGACTGTTGTGTTGTTGCTTCATGTGTCTGGCAAGGTGTCCGGGGCTGGTGTAAGTCTTGTCACAGATCAAGCAGGTTCGCTGATGGCTGAAGTTCTTCTGAACGATATCATCTGGAAACACAAGAACAACAAAACAATCATATAAGTTCATCTGTATTGGTGGTAAATAACAAAATGTTAAAATTTTGATCTAAAAACACACAAAAATCATGAGTTACTGTATCTCAGAATTTTCAGCTTCTGACAGGAGCCTCCCTCAGCGATGTGACCGGATTTGACCTTGGTAACATAATGATCAATGATCGAGTCATAGACATTCGGAAGCTTGTATCACCCTCCGTCAAATCAGGTCATATCGCTGAGAAAGGCTGCACTCAGCAGGAGAAAATTTTGAGGTAACTCCGTGAGATTTTGTGTGTGTTGAGATTTAAAGTTTAACAATTTCTTATTCACATTTAAACAAATTGAGACTGAGTTGAAAATTACATTTTGTGCAATTTTTGGTCCGACATGCACTTACATAATGTTGCGTAATTTTGGAACCACGTACCCGGGTGACGTAAAATTGGTCTCAAAAGTTGCGCAAGACTTGAAAGTAAAAAGTCACTGAGCGGCGTGGTCAAAAAATTTTGCACGGCGAAGATATTGCGCGAATCGTTGAGGGGGGGCCTCCAAGCCCCCCCCCCCCCCGGCCTAGATAGGGTTGAGTATGACTTAGAGTCGCACTTAAATGCCTAGTTGCATGCATTATAAAAGGCATTGGTAAGATCATGCGAAGAGGACGCGCACTAATGCGTATTAATCAATAAGATTGCGTGTCACATATAAATGCGCATCGGCACTCAAGTGCGACTCTAAATCATATCTAACTCTTTGTGAAACAGCCCCTGATATGTATGTAAGCAGGCACAGTCTCTAACAATGAGCCCTAGCTCTAATACCTAGCTGTGTTTTAGAACAGGTGACACTCCCGTCTCTCATATGCTCCGTCAGATGCTTCTTCAGAAGCTCACTCTTGTAAAAACCTTTCCGGCAGATCTTGCACTTGAATGGCTTCTCCCCCGTATGGGTTCTCATATGACGGGCAAGATGGCCCTTGAAGTTCAGTCCACAAACCTCGCAATGGTGTGGTTTAACGTCGGTGTGCGTCAACAGGTGGCGCTTCAGACTACAGGTCTGCGTGAAGGACTTCCCGCAGGTATCGCAAGAAAACGGCTTCAATCCCCTATGGATGTTCGCGTGTCTTTTAAGATCGGTCTGCGAGATGAAATCCTTACCGCAGTCCGGGCACGGGTGCTTCAGCTTCGGTTCCACCCGCTTTAGTTCCTCAGAGGGCGCCTTGCCGTTGAGGAGTTGGTGGAGGCGCAGCTTCTTCTGGGCTCTTGATTTGCAGATATCGCAGATGTAGGATTCGGTCAAATACGAAGGCGTGTCGTCCTCATGGACCACTGCCTCCTTTCCACAGCCACCACACTTAACCTTTATTGAGGACAGTAGAGGGAAATTGTCTTTCGAAATCTCCTCTTTATTTGGGCTAGGATTCTGTTGAACAGTGGGCTCAGCTTCTGGGGAGGTGGAGAAAAATTATATGAATGGTGACAAGATATTAAATGGCACGCAATCGTTTTATTATCAGTACTTTGAAGACTTTTTTACAATCTAAGAAAACAATACACATTTTTTTTAAAGATGGAAAGCACTTTATCTCTTCACATTACTATAGTTTGTTTTATGTTGTTTATATGTTGTACTCTCATATCCCCGAGAGGGGGTCGAGAGTGAATAAAATCTAAAAATCTTATTTTAAGGATGGAAGACCTTGGTGAAGGTTTGAGGAAAATCCATCAGATTAAGAAAGTTATTCAAATTTTATTTTTATTTTCATTTGTGACGTCATATACCAGCAGCTGCCACATATGTTACGCAATATAAAATGTGTGAATTTCCCAACTTTTAATGGTTCACGATGACATTTTGTTTTTATTTCAGGAGCTGATGTGAAATGATTTGTCTGTTGATGTACTTGGTAAGTCAATAAGAACCATTCTCAATTATTTGAGAAAATGACATTTCATTAATTTTGCTTTTCCTTCACAATACAAGGAAAGCTACTGGCATATGACATCACAAAAAAAAATTGAATTACTTTTTTTTTAACTTTAATGGATTTTCCTCAAACCTTCACCCATTTCATTTTTAATGTTATTTTTACAATAAACTTCCCCTGTAAAATGGCTTATTATCAAGGCACACTAACCTTTGGTTTGAATTTCCGGTTGGGTTAAAAAAATAGTTTCATCACTTGGCTTTGATTCTAGCTTTTCAGCTGTAATCAATGTTGTCATCGCTCGTAGGTCATTGACCCTTCATCATCTGAATAGAATGAAAAGGAATAGAGGATAGGTCAACAATGAAAAGTCAAAATAAATAAGTTTTACTGTATCTGAAATTACTGGTTTTACCAGTATCTGGAATTTGCCCAGCATCATCCATTGGTGGGTTTATTTCCAATTCATCCAATTGCAAACTTGTCTAAGTATCGGTCTACCACCAGTTTGTCCACTCAACACATGGTCTACTTTCATTTAGTCTGCCATTCCGTCTTATAACCAGCAGCCTGTTGCATAAAACTTTTTACCCGAGAAAACTCCGGTAGAAACTGAAAACTAAGGTTAGTCTGATTTCTGCCATTGACTTTAACACATGGCAAAAACTCAAGTAAAAAATACCTGAGTTTTCTCAGGTAAAAAGTTTTATGCAATAGGCTCCAGTTGGTCCAATAACCATTAAATCCATATACCATTTGGTCTAATTGGACTAAGTGTACAATTGTGAAAAATGAATGAAAATGAACCGGTTACAAGACGAAATGGTGATAGACAAAATGGTGATTAGACGAAGTGACCATTGTACTAAATGGTTAATGGACCAAATTGCTGTTAAACCAAATGTTGATGGATGGAATGGCATTAAGACTAAGTGAAATTAGACCATTTGGTGAGTCGACGAGTTGGCAGGAGACGAATTGGCAACTTACTCATTCATGTTCTTTCGATTTCTGTATACAGGCCTAAGTATCAGTGGCGTACCTAGGATTTTCCACAGGGGGGGCAAAACCGTCTGCCAAAAAATTTGACAAGCAAAAAAAAAAAAAGGTCTTCAATCACAGATGAAGGATTTCGTACCAGAATAAATTTGACAAGCAGCAAAAAAAAAAAAAAAAAGGTCTTCAATCTCAAATGAAGGATTTCATACCAAAAAAAAATTGACAAAAAAAAAAAAAAGAGCTTCAAGCTCGTCAGGGGGGGCAGGGATACGTCCTTTGCATGGGTTGTGGCTTGTCAGGGGGGGCAGACTGCCCCCTCTGCCCCCCCCCCCCGTAGGTACGCTAGTGCTAAATATTAAAAAAAAGGCAATTAAAACCTATTAATTTTCTACATTATTTATTTTTTTACATGTATGTGACATCCCCTTTATATTGTAAGCTCTTGGATAAAAGAACATATTACGATAATTGTTAGTAATAAATCATAATGGCAAAAAGGGAAAAAGTAAACAAAAAAGAGAGGAATTTTTCAATAAAAGTTAAAGGTCAAGACCGTCAAGTCCACCCCAGAAAAATGATGATTTGAATGCATAGAGAAAAATCAAACTAGCAAAACGCTAAAAATTTCATCAAAATCAGATGTAAATTAAGAAAGTTATGACATTTTAAACTAGTTTCGCTTATTTTTCACAAAACAGTTATATGCACATCTCATTGACAAGAGACGGTCGATGATGTCCATCACTCACTATTCCTTTTTTTTTTATTGTTTGAATTATACAATATTACATTTTTTACAGATTTGACAATAAGGACCAACTTGACTGAAGTTACTGAACCATATTATAGTATTAAAACAATGCTAATTCCACGTGTTCAGGGAGGAAATCTTTGTTTCACTTGACAATGAGGAGAAAATTAGAATATTTCATACCGGTACATATTTCATATAATGAAATACAAAAGAAAAAGTGAGTGGATGACGTCATCAGTCTTCTCATTTGCATACCGACCAGGATGTGCATATAAAAATTAAGCGAAACTTTAAAATGCAATAACTTTCTTATTTTACAATGTACATCCGATTTTGATGAAATTTTCAGTGTTACATGTATGCTTGTTGGATTTTTCTCTTTTTATTCAAATCAACTAATGGTTGAGTTGGACTTGTCCTTTAACCTTAACCCTTATACTCCGGGAGGGGGGGGCATTATATGCCTATTATATCTTTTTTCTTTCAGGATTTGATAAGGGCGTTATGAAAGACATTTAGTGAAAAATACAAAAATCTTTGATTTTTGCATAAATTTAGCATAAATTAATAACAATAGATTTGTGTAAATTAAGCTATAAAACTTTGTAGATTACATAATTCTTGACCCTTGCAAATTTGGAGGCAATCAGGCGACCCATGGCCGAGATCTCGGGGGGGGGGGGGTGGGGGATTGCATAATGAAAAAGGGATAGAGCCTTTTTGATCTGGCTGCACAGTGCCTGCCGGGCCCACAATCAATTGGGCAAAACAAATTTTCGGAGTATTCCAATTCTGATGTCTACATGTATTTTGAACAATAAAATATGGATGAGATTTTAAAAAAATATAAACAGTACCCACTGGCGATCAGGTGGGGGGGGGGGGGTGTCCGTCCCATGGACCCCCCCTTCGAGAGCCATAAAATATATTTTTTTTAATGGAAATTTGCCATTTAGAATTGAGGACTTTTATTGGGGGGTTATTTTTACGCTTTTTAAATTGGAACAAATTAAGTCACTTCCATTTTGTAGTACTTATCATAATTCATATATAGTCTACTTTTTTTTTTGCTTGTCAAATTATTCCTGCAAAGATCCACCCCTGCTAACCCCACAAAGCCAAAGCAAAGGGTAATAAATTAGGCATGTCATCCCCCCCCCCCTGATCAAGTTACCCTGCCCATGCTGGCCCCAATGTCAAACAAGCTAAAATTACACAAGTCAAAACAAGTCCCACAAAACCCAGGAATCAATTTCAATTTTCTGATGGTGAACTCCCTCGTTTCACTGATTGAAATGACAAGAAGGGGGGGGGGGGTCCTCTACAATATCAGCACTGCAGCAGCTAAATTGATTCATGCCTTGCCATGGTTGGCCCCAAATTAAAAAGCGAAAGATGGCCCCATGCAGGGTTACTAAAAGTTAGTCTTTGGAAAACAGAATTCAGTCAGACCTTGTTCTAGAAAATCAACCAAATATGTCAATTCTGGAAGTTATTTTATACACATACCACTCCATGTGCAAAATGTCACATCAAAATACTTGTGGTAATGTATAAAACAACATATTTTAATCGGGTCAACCAGGAAAAAAACCCACACACACACGCAATGTCAAAACACTAGCACACGACGCTGTATTATTACATAGCATTGGGATATATTCGATAACACACGCACACACACGACACACACAAGCCCCTTGCCTTTATACCATTGCCGAGTGCCCTAAATTTTATGTATGAATTGAATGCATGCAATTGCAATACACGCGGTGCCCTATGCACGTTCGTGTACGTGTACGAAGGTCTAAGATACAGCATGCATGCAATATGTTATCAATATAAACGTGCGGGGGCCGCGGGGCGTCATAAAGCCTCGCAAAAAAAGTATAACACAAAATTACACACTTATCACGGCTAAAAACAACACCATCAATTCAACTAAGCAATCACTAAAACATTCTTGAAACGATGTACCGAAAAATAATTGAAAATACTCACCCAAATCGTGGAAATTTTGATGAAAGTGCCCTAAAAAAAATTGCGTGATACGCACCGGAAGGAGACGAATGCGAGAAAATGGTCTTGCTTTTTCAGACCCCAAAAAGGTCTTTGTTTAATCTTTGGACGCCCTCCCCATGGATCGTTCCATTCGCATTGCGGGTATTACAAAAAAATACATGTATAATCCTCCCCCAATCTCTCTTTGATTCCCTTGCCCCTTGTTCTTTTCTCTCTTTCTCAATTTTTCGTCATTATTCAATCCCGTTTATAAAAAGCCATGCATATTATATAGAAGGATATGGATATTTCTTCATTATATTTTCCCCTTCTAAAACCTTGCGGAAGGGGGCCGAATATAGCTCGGATATTTATGGGCATTATGTAGTCTTGCATTTCATTCATCAGTCCTACATTGTAAAACGATGTTTTAAATAAAAGAAATCCGACAGAAATAAGAATGTTTGCGTTCTATAATGATCGAATGGGAGTAAAAAAGTTAATCAATATGAAAAATTAATCGTACGTACGTGTCCTGTTTAATATGGACTCTGTCATATCGGCTCTTTCACAATCAATAACCTTGGCCCGTGCTAACTCCCCCCCCCCCCCCCCGCTCGATCTTTATCTCAATCACCGATTGTCTCGGCATTTGCGTCATCCCCTCCCCAGAACTCTCGGTACTGCTCATTGCACCCCCCCCCCCTCTCTCCCTCCCTCTCTTGTATCTCTTTCTCGCTTCCTATACTTCTGTATATCATTTTCACAAAGATAAAACACACAAAAGAGAGAGAATGTACACAACAAATTCGAGTTCTTTTTAAAGGAAATCTGCATAAATATTATCACCAACAAAATTATCAATATCTTTCTGAATAAATTCTATATAATTTTTCTGATACAACATGTATTAGAGTTTAGACCACATAGAAAAGAAACTTAACAGTAAATACGTTTTCAAAGGGTCATACTTTCTTCCAAAAGTAAATCACATGATAAAATGTAAGATAAATGTACACTTTCAAAAACTTATTATGGTTGCCATATTAATTGTAGTATTATCAAAATCCTAAATATGAATTATAGCTCCAAGGACTTGCACAATAGAAGAAGTACAGTAATTACAGCATAATACTAAGTAACATTATATATATATATATATTATATATATATATTTATATATTCATTATAGCACTTTGCATGAGTAATTGATACTATTGTTGATTAATCATAATGTAAATCTGAGTTGGTTCTTTGAAAAAAGAAAAAAAAATATATATAGAAATGATGAAAGTAATGAAAATATTTATATTGTTCTACAATATCTCCTGCATCGATGTGCACTAAAAATCCATAAATAATCCATATTCAGTACACATATTGATGAATCAAGTATATAATAAACTTGCAAAAGTCAACCTCCCATAAGTGAAATATTTGCCAAAGTGGTCGCAATTTTTCTAGGCTAAAATATGAAAAACAAGTTGAATTTCTTCTCATCAAAAATAAACAAAAAACAACAACCGGGGGTCCCTATAGATCTGACTTAAAGGGATAGTTTCTTGTAAAAATACCAGAAAAATGTATTGAAAAAATATTGATTAAGCCTGGTTTGAGAAAAATCCATCAAGGATTAAGAAAATCTTTATTTCTATTTTTTATCTGTGACTTTACTTGGGTGCAGCTACCCAAAATGTTATGTAATTCTAAAATGCATAAATTTTTTTTTTTTTATAATGGTCCATGATGACTGAAAAAACTGTCTTTCTGGAGCAGGGGTGAAATGATTTGTCTGTGATGTACTGAAGATACAATAAAAAACATTTTCACTTTTGTCAAAAATTTACATTTTTTATTGATTTCTTTTCTACATGAAATACATGAGAAAGCTGCTCGCTAATGATGTCACAATAAAAAAAATATATCTAATTAAAGCTTTTCATCCTTGATAGATTTTCCTTGAACCTTCACTAATATTTTCAATTATTTTTACAGCTTTTTTCCTAAAAATAAACTTTTGTCAGTGTGAACTGCCCCTTTAATAGGCAAAGTACCAATATAGAGAGGCAAGTATGAATAATGTGTGAAATGAAGACATTTGATACATACATGTAGGTACAGCTTTTTTTATAAACTTTTTTGTACACTGTGGTATGCACAAGAGGAAACAACCAGTGACATAATACCTTTAAAAAATCATATTTTCATCATAATTATATTGAAGAAAAAAAAACAGACAGTCTCTCAGGACCACAATACAAAGTTTTTTTTATAATTGGCACATTAGGTATTGCTGCTTTATTGCATATGAGTTTACTGGCATCTGAGTTTTTGAAATTTAAATATTTTTGCAGACATTTGTATTGTCATGAAAATAAATGGCACTTCAAGTAAGGTTTACTTTACTTTATCATTTTCTTTCTTCACACTCATTTTTTTTTTTTTGGGGGGGGGGAGGTTGTTTTTCTTGGTTAACTTGAAATGAGCTCTCATGTACTTAATTGGGTCATTCTTATATTCATACTTAAATGTGTTTCTCTGCACGATCTTCCTTGAACTAGTACTACTTTAAAAAAATATATCATTCTTGCTCAATAAAGAACTTCCATACATCATTCATAGAGGAGGCGCGATAGCTCAGTCGGTACAGAGCGGGGCGGCTTTCAAATTCCTGTGACCCAGGTTCGATTCCCACTCAATGCGCTAGTGCCCCTTTGGTAAGGCATTTATCCTCATTACCAGGTCCCTCAGAGAGGTCCTCTGGTTGCTTGCTTGTAGCATTCATGCTTTCTTAAAATCAACACCTCCACCATTCATTTAATTATAAATGCAGTCAAACCCTTGATGAATTAATATTATACATTCTAAATCAAACATCAAAACTTCTACAGCATTAAAGTTGATAGATAAGTTGATTAAAAAAAAAATATATATATGTACCAGTATATTACTGTCGTACTGTGTGTATGACTGAGTGTGGTTAAATAATATTTGAAAATGAAAGACTATATAATATACATGAAAACACCAATCCAAGATCATGAGCTAATAAAGAAATTAGATGGAAAGACTGAGGCCTGTTTCATAAAACTTGTTAAAATAACAAATCTGCAATAGCAGTTATAAGCTACTGAAATCCTTCCATCAGATTGGCTGATGGTAAATTTGTTACAGAATGCTTCATTTGTTATAATAACATGTCTTTTGGTTTACACCCAAAAGAAGGTGACATGCTCTGTCTGAAAAAAAAAAATCTAATTAAATTGAGGAAGAAGTTTGTAAATTGTATGCTCATGGGTATTCACAAAACAATGTACATGAAACAACAAGACTCTAAATAGTCATGAAGTTTTTATCAATTAATTCATAATAATAATAATAATATTCAGAATAATAATAAGTCAATTTCTAATGCACACATATCTAATCCAATGAATGTCCAAGGCAACTAACAATTCAAATAATGAACAGCTGAACAGGAAAAAAATACTATTGTCAATGAATAGAAATTGTATGTAATGCGATTCATAGCAATAAAAAAGCACACTTTATTACCAACATTATTCAGAGTCTGATATTGATATTCATGATAAAGATTTGTAATATTACAAAATACAAAGTACTGCTTAACTATATCATGGAAGCATAGAGAAAAAACAAATACTATACAGCCACAAAGAATACTGCCTCTGTGTCATAGAAGATAATTCATCCTTCTTCTCCCTCTCCTCCTTCTCCCTTGTCGTCCTCTTCTTCTTGTCGTCCTCTTCTTCTTCTCCTCATTCTTCTTCTTCTCCTCTTCTTTTTCTTCTTCTTCTTCTTCTTCTCCTCCTCCACTTCTTCTTCTTCTCCTTCCCCTTCTTCTTTGTCTTCTTCTTCTTCTTCTCCTCCTCCTTCTCCTCCTCCTTCTTCTCCTCCTCTTCTCCTCCTCCTCTTCTCCTCCTCTTCTCCTTCTTAATCACTTTGATTCTCACTTCAATCCTTCATTTCAATTCTTCTCCTACTCTTCACCTTTTTTAATTTTAATTCTTTGTTTCTTGTCTTTTGATTTGTGCATAAGATCCATACTATCCTTCTCTTGCTTTTCTTCATAATGAGTATTTTCCTTACAAAAGGGGACAGATGCAAACTTATTTTTGTCTTCCTACTACATGTAAATCTTTAACTACATGTCATTTTCCTACACCATGCACAATGTTTCAAAAAGATAAGTGCAATCCCATGATATCAAATACCAGGGCCCTGTTTCATAAAACTTGTTGTAATAACACATTTGGGTCATTCCATCTGGATTCATCCAGTGGTTGCACCCAAGCCTCTCAGTTTTGTTATAAATTGGTACACATAAAATCACCCATGGCCAAAGCACAAAACGAAAAAAATTAGTCCAATCGGTCCGTCTGTTTTCGTGCTATGGCCCGGCCTTTTCTCCTTGTTTTGACAAAAATGGGCGTGACCTTCAACTTTCAATGGCCATTGCCTTGTAACGTGTTGACCAATTTTCACAAAACTGGTACTATTCAAAAGGAAATTCAGAGAGGAATCCAAAACATGCATCAAATAATGTATTGGAGCGATTTATAAGGTCATGAACTTTGACCTTTAATTTGACCTTGAGTTTGACCCCCGGACAAATAATTTTTAACTTGATTTTTGTGTATGTTAATTATAAGTATGATATTGACAAAATATGTTAGATATTTAATTTCTTCACCTTTTAAAACTTCCAAAGATACCAATTATCTGATCTGAAATTTCACTCTAGTCCCATATACTGATATTCATGTTACTAAAGTGTTTACCAGTCCCATGATACATTGATCCAATCAATTGTAACTCTAAGGAAATCCATCAGTGTCAATTTTTCTACAGGAAATTTGCAAAATGTCTTTTGTAAACAAAGGAGAACACACTAACTTGTCAAGTAATCAATGAATTTATGGATATACATTCATATGTAGATAAATTTTTGAGCAAACATGCATTTCAAATGTTGACTTTGCTGGCTTAGTTGCGATCGGTTGGATCAATAGTAACTCTTTGTAAGACTGGCCCCTGGAGAGCATTTCTTGATCAAAATTATTCAGTGATTTTCACTGAAAATAGTCATAAGCTACAGAAATTTCTAGCATCTGATTGGCTAAGAACAAATCAGTCAGCAAATATCACTACAATATGTTTCATGAAAAGCTCCCCAGGCCAGGCTCCATTACACAAAGGTTAGAGATTGCATTACACAAAGGTTAGCGATTAATCGCTATTTAAAAATAGCCTGTCTATATTACAATATTGTTGTAAGTATATGCATTGTACTCAGTAATGAGGAACCAATCAAAATTGCTCTTACAATTTGCGATTACTCACTTACCTTTATGTTACGGGGCCCAGGGGGGTGTTTCACCAAGATTTAAGTATGACTTAAGTCGCACTTAAATGCTGACGTGTACATCATATGCAACGCGCGATCTTATTGATAGATACGCAGTAGTGTGCGTCGTCATGACATGATCTGAACAATGCGGTCAAGCATTTATACCGTACACAACTCAGTATTTAACTGCGACTCTAAGTCATACTTACATCTTTGTGAAACACCCCCCAGTTCTTTGAATTCACCACATATCCTTGTGTTTCTTCTTCTTCTTATGTTTTTTCACCTTCACCTTATGACCATGGCCTTTGCAATCAGAGTCACTGCTCGATGAACTCGACGATGACGACGATGATGATGAGGAGCTGGAAGAACTAGATGATGAGTGACGCTTTTGCTTGTGTTTCTTCAGCTTCTTCTGCTTCTTCTTCTTGCCATGCACAACTACCCCGACGGAGCCAGAGGCTGGATAGCCCGTTGGAGCCATACCAGGGTAAGTGCCCGGTGCTTGTGGGTACTAGGAATTAGACAATAGAAAGTTACATAAAAGTAAAATGCCACGTGGTCTATAAACTTCACCACTTCAATGATTAAATGTGGGGGCGTCGTGGTCTAGTGGTTATGACTCTCGTCTCTCAATCTGAGGGGCGTGGGTTCTATTCCAAGCCATGGCATGTTTTCCGCCAGCAAGAAATTTACCCACATTGTGCTGCACTCGACCCAGGTGAGGTGAATTGGTACCCGGTAGGAAGAAATTTCTTGAATGCTTGAGCACCCGTTCAAAGTAGCCATGCTAAAGCCAGGGTAATAATAACATAATCATGTTAAGCAGGGCCCGCTGGGAGAATAGTTTTCGGAACTGAAGTGGCTACCCTGAGTGAGATATTACATTATTATTACATGTATTACTATTATACTGACATTGGAATGATTAAAAAGAATCAAATGTGAGAATGTAAGGAATTATTAAAAAACATCTGTATACGGGAGGAATGACTAGAGAAGTAGGAAGTAAGGTGAAGGTCAAATGGAAATGGATGACAACATAAGCATCAATATTGTAAACAAAACTGATCTAAATACCAAAGCCGCGATTAGAGTGAATAAATGAACTTAATGATAGTGTTATATATCTGTTTAATACACATTAAAGATGGCACAAACATCCAAATATTCCTACCTGTACTTGTCCCTGGGTGGGGTAAGATAGTGGTTGTCCTGGGTATCCCTGGGGTTGGATTCCCCCTGGGGGTGGGGGGTTGTAAGAGGCAGGTGGTGGCACCTGTAATGTATACAATGAAAATATCATGAGGATCTGAACAAGCAGGAATGTAAATGTAGTCGAGGCTGTTAATTTCATTGGTATTAATTTCAAAACCACTAGAGAAAACCCATCTCAAATAGACTTTGTACACCGTGAATTGGGCCAAGGCCGAGGCCTAAACAGCAAAGAGGTGAAGAGGTTGGTAAGGAACTTACCCCTCCGGCTCCTCCAGGGTAAGGCTGGGGTGGATATGCTCCAGCAGCTCCACCTGTCTGTGGGGGTGGATACGCCCCGGCAGCTCCGCCCGTCTGTGGTTGTGGATAGCCCGCTCCTGGTCCCGGGGGTGGGTAGGCCTGATTGAGGGGTGGCTGAGGGGGGTAACCCCCTCCACCATCGGGTGGGTAGGGGTAACCCCCTCCTCCTCCTGGTGGTGGGTAGCTCATAGTGAAACAGATTCTTGAAACCTCTGGCTCAGTCAGAGTTCTGCATGAAGAAGAATAATTCACAAATTATCCATGTGAATTACGATATACAGGGTCTACATAAGGTTACATAAGGTTTAGTCATGAACGCAGGATCTTCTGTTCCTCTATGTCCAGCTCCTAGCTCCTGGCGGCTGTTTCATAAAGCTGATCGTAAGATAAGAGCGACTTTAAGAACGACTGGCGATCCTTTCTTATTTTCTTATGCGCTAAACCGTCGCCAATGAATATACCATTTACCACAAGAAAGGATCACCAGTCGTTCTCAAAGTCGCTCTTAACTTACGAACAGCTTTATGAAACACCCACCAGGAGATATACAGTGAATTGGCGCGGTCCGGGGCCGGAACCTTGTTAAAAAAATATAACAAATGAACAAGTGAAATGAACAAATTTAACAAATGAACAATATAACAAATTAACAAAACAATGAACAGCATATATATATACACTACACAATATTCAGGTGAGAATCTCTCTTTTTATGCCTAAAATAATTTCAATAGCAAATTACATCTAAATACAAAGTTTCAAGCAAATTTTCATGGTCAGGAGCATGACAAGGATTTACGTTAAAAATATGTAACGTGAGTAATGTGAGTAATGCTAATTTTGGTAAATTTGTCAAACATGTGTAATTTTTCAAAAATTCTGAGCATCTACATTTGTGAACCTCTATGCCAGTTATAAAAATCATAAACCCACTACTGGTTATTCCACCCAGTATGAGGACACTTTTTTAACAAAGTCATGTTCTTGACTTAAAAAATGTAACGTAACAATCGTTTGCTTGTTTATATTTTCTGGATAGAATTATTGAATTGAATTATTATTACATACCAAGGTGGATTAAGATATATCATAAACCTTATACAGAAAGAGAGATTGTCAAACTACCCAATAACCAAAATATTGCAGTTACAATATGCTCTGTTAACTAAATTGTGTAAAGTGAATAACGTGGAATTGTCCATATGTCGCACATTACCATTAGCACAAAATATGTGATAAAAAATTAACACTGCACACGCTATTTCTGCACACTTACAGAAAAACAAAGTATCTGACATTTTTTAAATTTTCACTTTTTTTCATAAAAGTAGTCAGGGAACTGCCCTTTTCGACATTTTTCAATTTTCACTTTTTTTCATAAAAGTAACCGGGGAACTGCCCTTTTTGACATTTTTTTAATTTTCACTTTTTTTCATAAGTTAGTAAACCACCTTTTTCCACATGACATATCAAGATTTCTGAATTTCTTTAGGAATGAAATTTTTCAGTTAATATTGCAAAACGCAGTATCTACATGTACACTGAACTTAGGGTTTTCCCCATAGAAAAACGCAGCATCTACATTTTGCACAAGTTGAGATAATAAGCATTTATTTCATTCTTTCCAAGCCACTCGGAACTATTCCATTTCGCAAGTATTCTTTATGATCAAATTGTAGATATGTGCCTATTTCAGGCAAAAACCAAACATTTATGTTGTTGTCTTTTGAGATATTGACGTAAATGTAGATTTGAAGCGAATGCTCTATTTGCCCTTGGAAAATCGCAGTATCTACAGATGAAGAACATGTTAAATTCATTTTTATCATAACTTACTCAGTCGACATTGCCTCACTATTAAGAAATAATGTAAGTCAAGAGGAAATTGATAGCTTAGAAAGGAGGGCTCCCTCAATGGTAAAATCCCAAACTTCACAGGATTTGTCTCAAGAAGGCTGGAATTTTACTAAAGAGGGGGCCATAGTGTGTAGCGGGCACCCCAGTGTTTTGCTAGTAATAATAGTATACGGCCTACATCAAAATCTACAAACTTAAAGATGTAAAAAAAAGATACACATAACAACTAAAGAGACTTGTTGATTACAAAATTTTACAAGCTCAATTTTTTGTGTAATTTTTCGACAATTTTTATTATTTTGAGGGGACTTCACCATAGAGGGCACCCTCCGTGTTTCTAATCTATTATTATTCTATTGAATTACACAATGATACATTATTTCATGGTAATGAAGCAATATATGGTCAGTTCCCCCAAGTCTGCGCGGTCTCCCAAGTCTGCGCACCCGGGTATCTGCGCGATTCTAGTAAAAGTAAATACGCAACGAGCATGAACTTTACACATGCAATACATAGACAGGTATTCATTTAAAAATCCGACTCAAAGTGGTGGAAAAATAATGAATTCAGGGCCTTTCATGTGACGGCCTCAAAATGCAGCCTTTGTCATCAAAATCGCTGGGCATGCAAATATCATGGGAAATGAACTTGCTGACCAACTAGCCAAGGATGCTGCTTTGGAAGCTGCAAGCTCATCATCATTAGCTTCTGAAATTACTCTGCACAAGGAAAGTGCCAAGATTATCCGTAAGAACACTGAGAAGATGTGGCAACGACGATGGGACAGATCTACAAAAGGAAGATGGACATACCAACTCCAGCCCACAGTTGCCAGGAAGAATGCACACAGCTCTCTTCCAAGATCCACAGAAGTGAAGCTGATGAGGATGCTCACAGGACATACCAAACTCAATGACAATATGCACAGAATTTTCCCTCACAACCACCCTTCACCTAACTGCAGTTGCAACAGAGACAGGGAAACTATAGAGCATGTCCTTCTCCACTGTTCACTCTATGAGTCCAGTAGACTGAAGATGATACAGACCATAGAGATAGGATACAGCAAAACTAACACTCCATACCATCTCAGAGAGATCTCGGTGGTCACCCTCCTGGGCTTCAACCCTGCAATGACCAAGCAAATGCAATCTATAATTAGAGCATCGGTGGTAGCATTTGTCTCATCCACCAGCGCTAACATCTAGCCAAACTAGCCAACAAAACAATTACCTAGGCTCAGTTTTTCTACCTTTGAGTTCTCAACAGTAAGTGTCTACCGAGGAGACTACTAGGGCGTGAAACAGGCCCAAAACGAACAACAACAACAACAAAATCCCTGAATCGTGTGCAAAGTGAATGAGTGCGCAGACATGGGGTACCATTTTTTTTTCGATCTGAAAATGACTGCCCAAAGGTTTTTTCAAGAAAATCTTATATTTTCTTTCATTTTTTAATGAGAAATTTGGTAGGCCTACACTTACTCTTAATAATAAATATAAGAAACACTATTAACCAAAAGATTTTGTGAAAAAAGAAGAAATTCATGTTAAATCTTAACTCAAATTGTTAGGTGCGCAGACTTGGGGCCCACCATCAGACTGAGTAAGTGATGATAAAACTGAATGGAAATCTCTTTCATCTTTCATAGGCCTAGAATAG
The DNA here is from genome assembly GCF_037042905.1 of Lytechinus pictus. Lineage (NCBI taxonomy): Eukaryota > Metazoa > Echinodermata > Echinoidea > Temnopleuroida > Toxopneustidae > Lytechinus > Lytechinus pictus. Next base: position 19,522,419 of record NC_087250.1, on the reverse strand, counting down.
ATCTACTGCGTTTTTTTACTTTCCCCAAGTTTGTCAAAGAACACTCAATTCAAGGGTTCATTACATGCCGCTGCGCACAGAAAAATCAAGCCAATTAGAGAAGTTGTGTGTTGTGTAGCTGGAGGCCAGAAGTTGCGTCGCAGCATGCGCAACCCAGGCACTGCCACTAGTACTAGTAGTACTACTAGTAGTAGTATAGTGAGTAGTAGACAGGAATAACCGTCGTTTCTGGGGATTTATTCAACAATTTCTGACATTTTACTGTAATCCCCATTAACCATTATGTATGGTGAGTGAGCCAACGCAGTTCAGCGGAACAACCAAAATACAGAGACTGAAGCTTTTGGTCTAGTGAGCCAACGCAGTTCAGCGGAACAACCAAAATACAGAGACTGAAGCTTTTGGTCTAAGTGAGTAGTAGTAGTATTACTAGTGACTAGTTAGGAATCCACTGGCACTGTACTGCCAAACGAGGTTCTTTGCGCGAGGTTAGTAATATATTCGGGTAGGTGGAGCGTAGTGTAGCGGTAGTGAAGTGGAGCCTGCACGAACATCGCCCGAGGTAACCCCAGGGAGAAATATTTAGACCATAAATCACCCTAGTCCCGTGAGTATGGTCAAATACACGGTAAGCCCCTTGGCTCCTGCCCGCTGCGCGGGCAGGAGCTCCCTGGGTTACGCCCGAGGTAGCCGAGGCCGAACCCATGGCAAAAGAAAGGCCAAACCAAACTGAGCATGAAGAGGTCAAAATGCGACACAAAAACGTACATAAATTAATTCTAATTGCAATTTATGAAAGTTAATCATGATAATTTACCATATTTATGCTTTTTTGAGAAAATCTAGAAAAATAACCATGATATCATCAAATTATCGAATAATTACCGAAAGTTTAGCGTTGGTGATGGTTCTGCGCTGGTCGCTGGTACTGGTACATGGTGTGGAACGGTAATGGTATCCTAGCGCTATCCTCCATAATCAAAAATGAATTTACGGAGAGAGAAAGAAAGAATTACGGAACTTAGAACTTTCAATTGAAAGAACGCCTTTTGTCCCCGTACGTGGGGGCAAATGAAGGCTAAAACATATTACATGTACATGTATAAAGGTTTATGACATATTTACAATTATTATACAGGATATAACATATATACAGGTGCCATATTGCGAGGGCAGTGATCAGGGGCGTAGACAACGGGGGGGATGAGGGGGATGCATCCCCCCCACCTCACAAGGTGGGGGGGATGGCATGTACAATCATCCCCCCCAGGTTTTGGGGAATTATATTTGGTTACTTAATAAGTCATAATGATGATAATAATAGTAATAATAATAATGATAACAATTATAATATTAATAATAATTATGATGATGATAATAATAATCCTCATCATTATTGTAATTGTGTTTATTGTTATTAGCCGCATTCACTTTTTTCTTTTCATCGAGACTACTTTTCAGGCACGAACCGAGTACTAGCAATACCTTCTCATATATGATATGTATTATATTTATTTATTTATTTATTAGTTTATATCAGATTATATTACAGGTATATGATATTTATACATATATATATACATTATATGCATTTATTTATTTATTTATTTATATATTTATATACACGTTATTTTCTCAAGTCGGTTTTTATTGAAATACATGTGTGGTCTGGCCCACTCGTGTTATAGGCATTATACATTGTGTGCAAAATGCATCAGCGCAATCTAAAACAGAATAGAAAATGAATGTGATACAACAGTATACATAATAATTCGTGACAGAGAGTACCATACTACTATCTTTATAACAAGTATTATTCAAACAAACATATATAATTATGTATAATCATGAATTGTTCAACTTCATGCTCCCACTATATGACTATTGTTACACTAATACTGATATCAGGACTGACTGGTATACATTAGTTTGTTGTTAAGCTTGCAGCAGCTACATCTTTTCTGTATTGTTAACTATTTATTTAGTTTTGTTTTATTTAAAATGCACTTTGTTTTGTATTCATTTAAAGTATGTTGATTGATGCATGAAGACATAAGTTTGAAATGTTTAAAGAAGTTTGTTTCATGTCAAGCGCAGTGTGAATTTACCCTGTCTTGAAATGCGAGATAAAAGGAACCTATTAGTATTAGCATTATTATTTGTATTAGTATTATTTTTTATTTGTATTATTATTATTATTATTATTATTATTATTATTACTATTATAAGACTGAGATCAAATAGAAGTAAATAATGCCCTAATTTGAAACGATGCAATGCCGTAATGGTTCCGATTTCTTCACAAACTTACAAAGCAGTATTGTTACTCCATGGATCATAGTGATACTGTTTATGTTTTTTGTATCTGTATGTTAATGAGCCGCCAGCCAATATCCATCTATGGATACTATGCCTGTTTCTTTGAGGTAAAAAAAAGCATAGTATGTACGTATTCATGATGCTTTATAATGAACAGACATATTGTTATTTGTTTGTTGTTTATGTGTTCTATTAAAAAATGGCCACAGAGGCTGTTTTCATTCATAACCACATACCCATATCAAGACAACAAAGACTATACCTGCGTGTACACAGTTGACATTTTTTTTTTTCTGAAGAGGTGTAACAGCAAAATTCACAGAGATAAATAAATACGTAGTGTGGTTCAATATGCAATAATATGTGTCAGTCCATTCTGTATTCGTATGCCACGGTGTGTAGATCTTGTCGATGCATGTCTGTCCATTCAAGGCGTAGTATGTGTGTGATGCGCGCACCCGTGTGTGTGTGTGTGTGTGTGTGAGTATGTGTGTGTGTGCGTGCGCGCTTGTGTGTGTTATTTTACCTCATTAAGTATGCATCAGATTGCACGATTTCAAGTTCAAAATTGCAAAAGCTCCCTACCGTGGGAGGGGGCACACCCCCCTCCCACACCCTCCCCCCGCTCGGTCGCTTCGCTCCCTCGCTCGGGCACTTCGCGCCCTCACTAGCGTTGGCAGCCCAGTCATCCCCCCCACGTGTACGAACCTGTCTACGCCACTGGCAGTGATTTATAAATGTATCAGCTGGCAAAGATGGGGAATGCCATTTACTGAGATAAAAGCATTTTTTCCTAAACGGGTACAGAATATAAAAACTGAATGTGAATGTTTAAAATCCTAATTACAAGGAGTTGTTTCCTTTATGTAACTATGTTAATCGTGTTCTTAAAAAAAAAAATTATACCTTTAAGGAGCATATGGGGGGCGGGGAGGGGGAGTTATCGATGGTTTAAATTAGAGGACTTAAATTCCACCATAATATAGTATAAGCAAACTTAGCGAACCTGATTAAAAGTTTTCTAATAGTTACAGTAAACAGCTAGCTTTTCCATTCTGAAAGTATTTGGTTTGTTACAATATTATCTTGGCAATATAAGTTGGACCTATATTCTTTACGAAGCTGCATTCAAAGACAGCATGGAATTCATCATAGCATGTGCTATTGAATCTTCCTACTACTACTGGAAGATGAGTATTATACCTAGTCTAAATCTACTCAAGTTACACTGCAAAAACTCTGGTGTTGATTTAACACCAGCCCGGAATCTATATTATGTCCACACCAGAGAAGTGTTAAACAACACCAGTTTCGTTTTGGTCAAACACCAGATAGGTGTAACAGTACCAATTATCAAAACAGCATATCGGTTTGATTCCAAACTGGTATTGTTTCTAATATTTCTCTGGTGTGGACATATAGATTCCGAGCTGGTGTTAAATCAACACCGGAGATTTTGCAGTGTAATGGCATTCATTTCCTGGCAGGATTAACAAATATTTTTTTTCGAAAATGAACCCTTTTTTGTAGATTCTATAATTGACACAAATTATAAGCACTGGATGTAACAACTTTCAATAAACTGGTCATCTTATCTTCAAGTCCACCCCAACAAAAAATTGATTTGAATAAAAAGATAAAAATCCAACAATCTAGGCTGAAAATGTTATCAAAATCGGGTGTAAAATAGTAAAGTTTCACTTAAATTCACAAAACAGTTATATGCACATCCTGGTTGGTATGCAAATGAGAAGACTGATGACGTCATCCACTCATTATTTCTTTTGTATTTTATTATATGAAATATGAAATATTATAATTTTCTCCTCAATGTCAAGTGAAATAGCGATTAATTCGTCCCTGAACATGTTCATTTAGCATTGTTTAATACTATATGATTCAGTCAAGTCGGTCCCTTTGGTCAAATCTGTAAAAAATGAAATATTGTATAATTCAAACAATAAAAAACCCAAAAGAAATAGTGAGTGATGGACATCATCGACTGACTCATTTGCATGTCACAGAGTTGCGCATATCACTGTTCTGTGAAAAATAAGTGAAACTTTAAAATGCCATAACTTTCTGATTTTACCTCCGATTTTGATGACATTTTCAGTATTATGCTAATTTGATTTTATTTTATTCAAATCAATATTTTACGGGGTGGACTTGACCTTTATAACACTAGCTTTCAGCCAGAAAGGGTCACATCAGGGGCGTAGACAACGGGGGGGATGAGGGGGATGCATCCCCCCCACCTCACAAGGTGGGGGGGATGGCATGTACAATCATCCCCCCCAGGTTTTGGGGAATTATATTTGGTTACTTAATAAGTCATAATGATGATAATAATAGTAATAATAATAATGATAACAATTATAATATTAATAATAATTATGATGATGATAATAATAATCCTCATCATTATTGTAATTGTGTTTATTGTTATTAGCCGCATTCACTTTTTTCTTTTCATCGAGACTACTTTTCAGGCACGAACCGAGTACTAGCAATACCTTCTCATATATGATATGTATTATATTTATTTATTTATTTCCCAGGACCAAAATCCAATTGAAACCAGTTGGATTTCCAACTGGTTTCAATTGGTTTCAATTGGTTTCAACTGGTTTCAATTGGTTTTAACTGGAATTTAACAATTTCCAGTTGAAACCAATTGAAACCAGTTGGGCAACTGGAAATCCTAACTGGAACCAGTTGGGTAACTGGAAATGACTTCCAATTGGGAATGATTTCTAACTGGAACCAGTTGAGTAACTGGAAATCCCAACTGGAACCAGTTGGGCAACTGGAAATCCTAACTGGAACCAGTTGGGTTACTGGAAATGACTTCCAATTGGAAATGATTTCTTACTGGAACCAGTTGAGTAACTGGAAATCCCAACTGGAACCAGTTGGGCAACTGGAAATCCTAACTGGAACCAGTTGGGTAACTGGAAATGACTTCCAATTGGAAATGATTTCTAACTGGAACCAGTTGGGCAACTGGAAATCCTAACTGGAACCAGTTGGGTAACTGGAAATGACTTCCAACTGGAAATGATTTCTAACTGGAACCAGTTGAGTAACTGGAAATCCCAACTGGAACCAGTTGGGCAACTGGAAATCCTAACTGGAACCAGTTGGGTAACTGGAAATGACTTCCAATTGGAAATGATTTCTTACTGGAACCAGTTGAGTAACTGGAAATCCCAACTGGAACCAGTTGGGCAACTGGAAATCCTAACTGAAACCATTTGGGTAACTGGAAATGACTTCCAATTGGAAATGATTTCTAACTGGAACCAGTTGGGCAACTGGAAATCCTAACTGGAACCAGTTGGGTAACTGGAAATGACTTCCAACTGGAAATGATTTCTAACTGGAACCAGTTGGTAACTGGAAATCCTAACTTGAACCATTCAGTTGTGTAACTGGAAATCCTAACTGGTACCAATTGGGTAACTGAGATGACTTCTAACTGGAAAGATGGGTAACTGGAAATGAATTCTAATTGGAACCAGTTGGGTAACTGGAAATTATTTCCAATTGGTTTCCAATTGGAAATTTTCCAGTTACCCAACTGGATCCAATTGAAACCAGTTAATTTGCATATTATTTGCCAGTGTGCACAGATTAATGTTTTATGAGATTAATCATCATTAACAATGTATCTATTTAATTCTTTACAATTTCAAGTACCACACTTTTTAAAGATTAGTATTTAGAATACTTAGCAGTGAAAACCATGTTCATAAATGTTATAGATTATAATTAAAACAGATTAAAGGATAATTAGTACACCACTAACTGTTACCAAATTACATCAAATAAAAGTACATATATTTGAAGATCTTCCATATAAATATATATACATGAAAGTCTGTATTTTATCAATGCCCTTTACATTGGTATTAATAGACATAACGCTGCTTCTGTGTTGGCATGAGAAATAGTTACTGCAAATGCTAATTAATTTGTAACTAATTAAGTTCGTTCCAACTGGAAGTTCCAATTGGATCCAGTTGGAAACCAATTGGTTTCAACTGGTTCCAGTTGAAACCAGTTGCCTCCAATTGGTTTCAACTGGAACCAATTGAAACCAGTTGCCTCCAATTGGATTCAATTGGTTTTAATAGGGAAATTGGAACAACTGGAACCAATTGACAACAATTGCCAACTGGTTCCAGTTGCCCAATTGGTTTTAACTGGAACCAATTGGCAACTGGTTTTCAATTGGTTTTTAACTGGAACCAATTGGCAACTGGTTTTCAATTGGAACCAGTTGTTCCAATTTCCCTATTGAAACCAGTTGGCCAACTGGTTTCAATTGGTTTTGCCCTAATTGGTTTTAACTGGATTTTGGTCCTGGGTTATTAGTTTATATCAGATTATATTACAGGTATATGATATTTATACATATATATATACATTATATGCATTTATTTATTTATTTATTTATATATTTATATACACGTTATTTTCTCAAGTCGGTTTTTATTGAAATACATGTGTGGTCTGGCCCACTCGTGTTATAGGCATTATACATTGTGTGCAAAATGCATCAGCGCAATCTAAAACAGAATAGAAAATGAATGTGATACAACAGTATACATAATAATTCGTGACAGAGAGTACCATACTACTATCTTTATAACAAGTATTATTCAAACAAACATATATAATTATGTATAATCATGAATTGTTCAACTTCATGCTCCCACTATATGACTATTGTTACACTAATACTGATATCAGGACTGACTGGTATACATTAGTTTGTTGTTAAGCTTGCAGCAGCTACATCTTTTCTGTATTGTTAACTATTTATTTAGTTTTGTTTTATTTAAAATGCACTTTGTTTTGTATTCATTTAAAGTATGTTGATTGATGCATGAAGACATAAGTTTGAAATGTTTAAAGAAGTTTGTTTCATGTCAAGCGCAGTGTGAATTTACCCTGTCTTGAAATGCGAGATAAAAGGAACCTATTAGTATTAGCATTATTATTTGTATTAGTATTATTTTTTATTTGTATTATTATTATTATTATTATTATTATTATTATTACTATTATAAGACTGAGATCAAATAGAAGTAAATAATGCCCTAATTTGAAACGATGCAATGCCGTAATGGTTCCGATTTCTTCACAAACTTACAAAGCAGTATTGTTACTCCATGGATCATAGTGATACTGTTTATGTTTTTTGTATCTGTATGTTAATGAGCCGCCAGCCAATATCCATCTATGGATACTATGCCTGTTTCTTTGAGGTAAAAAAAAGCATAGTATGTACGTATTCATGATGCTTTATAATGAACAGACATATTGTTATTTGTTTGTTGTTTATGTGTTCTATTAAAAAATGGCCACAGAGGCTGTTTTCATTCATAACCACATACCCATATCAAGACAACAAAGACTATACCTGCGTGTACACAGTTGACATTTTTTTTTTTCTGAAGAGGTGTAACAGCAAAATTCACAGAGATAAATAAATACGTAGTGTGGTTCAATATGCAATAATATGTGTCAGTCCATTCTGTATTCGTATGCCACGGTGTGTAGATCTTGTCGATGCATGTCTGTCCATTCAAGGCGTAGTATGTGTGTGATGCGCGCACCCGTGTGTGTGTGTGTGTGTGTGTGAGTATGTGTGTGTGTGCGTGCGCGCTTGTGTGTGTTATTTTACCTCATTAAGTATGCATCAGATTGCACGATTTCAAGTTCAAAATTGCAAAAGCTCCCTACCGTGGGAGGGGGCACACCCCCCTCCCACACCCTCCCCCCGCTCGGTCGCTTCGCTCCCTCGCTCGGGCACTTCGCGCCCTCACTAGCGTTGGCAGCCCAGTCATCCCCCCCACGTGTACGAACCTGTCTACGCCACTGGGTCACATGATGACCATACCATCAAAACCAAAATCTATAATAATTCCTCTCACAGTAGCCTTGAGTGCTTTCCATCCGCAAAATGAGACCATAATATACAAGATAAAGAGCAATATTATTCTCACCGTTTTTGTATGAGTTTAGGCAGAAATTAACCATTCTGCACTTAATGTGATTTTTTATGGGATCGAAGCGCCCAAGTTCATAGACCATGTAAGTGCAGGGGTCGGTTGATAAGTACAGCTCGAGGAGCTATCTTACAGAATTTCAAATGAAGCTTTTCAGAAGCCCCAAATCTCATAACTGTAAAGTAGTATTAGACTGTCAAAAAGGCTGAGTTGAATATATCGATCGAGCATACGGTAACATGAAATGTATGGAAAGCAATTTGTCCAAGAAAAAAATTATCATAAGGTGTCACGCGCGTAAAACATTCCCCATATCCATAGACTTGTGTGTTAAAATGGCACTTCTGAAAAATAAAAAAATAAACGTGAAATTAGAGGGTCGAATGCCTACTACTGTTGGATAGGATATATATCTGACATTCCATATCTGACCAGAGAAGAGTATCGTAGCCAGCTCATTTTAATAATAAATCGCCATTTATGAAGATAACTATGATAGAATCAAATTTAAGAGCTGAAACAGTAAAACGGCCCTAATTCTTCCGCCAGTCAAAAAATAGTTCCAAATTCATTGATATATCTTCCCAATTTGGGGAAATGAAGTTCAGTAGTTACCATTTCTAGAATCAGTGTTAGATTTTCGATTATATTCATATACTTATGTCAATCAACAATATAAAATTTGAATGGGTTAATTGGGTCGAACAAATATCTTTAGCCTAATTAGGAGACTGAATGGGGGGGGGGGGGCTGAGTATGATCTCGGCTATCGATCATGCAAACGCGACAAAAATTGGCACGTACGTTACCCATGCCATGGCATAATCTACAAAACTAGTAGTCCCTAGCCTAATATTATAGAATAAGATCAAACTCTTCAAAAATCCAATTAATCAAAACTGCTTATTTATTTATGCGTAAAATCATTAGTATGCTCTATCTAACTAAATAATGCCCTTAAATGCAAATTTTTGGTTCAGAGACTCTTTATAGGAACCTGATGAAAACTTGTGTATTCTTATTGTTTTTTTCTTGTGTATTTCTGTTTTTAATTCTTGTTTTTTCAATGGAAATTGTCGGGGACTTCATTTTGACTACACACAAGATTAAATTAATTGATTTTAATGAGTGAAACAAAAAATAATGATATATTTATACATTTTTGCTAATTTGTATCGGATGTGTACACAAATTCATGTTTTTGAGCAATTTTGGGTCTGCGTTCACTTACAAAATGTACCTTGCTTAATTTCAGAACTGCTAGGGCTAGCGATTTTGATCTCAAATGTTGCATGAGACTTGAAAGTAAAGTCATTGACTGATGTGTTAAAAAATGTGATTTATCGCAAAAAAATGTTTTATAAGGATTATAAGGATTAAATCTCAAGTAGTGTAGTGTAGTGTCGACAATTTTTTGGAATGGGAGAGGTAAAAACGCAAACATAGAAATCATACAGAAAAATTTAAAGAGTTGAATTGATGCTGCTGGATCGATTGCACTTTAACTTTCAACCAACTTCAATAAATACAAAGCAACACATGTCAAGTTCATATTATATATATTTATTGAAGATGATGATAACTTGATGACAGATAACAAAAGCGCAGGAGTAACTATATTGATGACTTAACTCTCAAGATGAAGGTAGGATAAACTCTGCAAACTGACATCAATTACGTATTGATATATTATTGAATGTGAGATATGTCTTATCACAAAATTAAAGTTCAGTTTATTTTTCACATTCCTATAAAAATGTTTGAAAAAAGAAACATTTACACTATAAGCACATCAATTCATAGCAAATATAACGTATACACAGAGCATAACCATAGATAATACAAAATACATTATAAAAATGTGGAGGGTCAAAAGAAGTAAATTAGAAACTTAAAAGATTGACCCTAATTTTAGCAAATTAAAGTGGGAGAAAATACAGTGACATAAAAGATATGTACAAATAAAATAGAAAAAAAATAGAAAAAGCAAATGTGTGATTAAATTGAATTTAGATAATTTCTTAAGAGATATAGGATATCATCCAAGATTTAAAAATTCTAAGTAATTTGCACTATTAAAGTTCATGAGGCATCTAAAAACAAAAATTATATGTATTGCATGAAGGTTTACATAATACATTAATCACTGTTTTAATATAGGCCTACTATTATCAATACAGTCATATCATGGGGATTTTCCATTTTTAGATGACAAAACAGTATTTTGGCAGAAATGAGGGGAAAGAAACAGATCCTGTAATTGGTTTCCCTAAATGACGTAAATAAGAATCACTTTCTTGACCTGGTGTTAAGATTCTTTCCAATGGTGATAAAAAAAATAATAATGTTGTCTTTTATAGATTTTCCATCCGATAACCAAAAATCATATTTAATTATATTAATCATTTTTCATACTAAGAATGTTGTTTATGATTTTCGTGTTGCCACTGACATATTTTCTTTCATTGCATTTTATTTTTTAGTTATTTTAACAGCATTTGTATAATTGTTTTTCTATTTTTTTTAATTTTTACATGATTTTTTTACAAACTTTTTTTTAAATACGAATTTAAAACAAACAATTATTCTAACATCTGAAAAATGATGAAAATGAGAAATCCATAATTTATTATTCGAGATTGACATGAAATGAAATACTCTGAAAATTTGCTTTGCCCAATTGATCGTGGGCCCGGCAGCCCCTGTACAGCGCCAGATCGACGAGGCTCTATCCCTTTAATTGTTGAATGCAAACAGGGTAGCAGCAACTCCCATGTTTTAACATCTTTTGGTCTGACGCGGCTGGGGTTTGAACCCCCGACCTCCCGGTTTTGAAACGGACGCTCTACCAACTGAGCCAACACACCGGTTTACAAATTGGTCTGTCTCCCAATGCTGATCACATGCATATTGCTTCTCAACCACAAAGCATGCAAGAGCTTTTTTCTTTTTTCTGATTCACAAAAAACTATTCCACAGGATGCACTTCTATCTGATGTCGTGTAAATTAAAAAATGTTCAAACTGTATTCATCAGAAACGTCTGTGAATATGTTTTGTGAGGAAAGATGAGCATCTAATTTCTGACATTGATGACATACATACACTACTTTATTCAGGAGTCAACTGTTATGAATCAATGAGTCTGTTGTTAAATCAGTGGAGTCAAGCGTACTCAACCATGCCAACAGGCGTAAATTTGGTGCACTGAAAAGCACACATCAGCCAGGGTGCTACAAAAGCACTTGCCCAATTGCCCAGGGCAAGTAAAAGTTAAAGTCCGGCAAGTGTTTTGAAGTACAGACCAAAATAATTGTCCGAATTGGGCAAGCAAAATTCTATTAGTAGAATGTAGAATGAGAGTAGAATGACCAAATTAGGGTTGATATGAAATATTGACCTTAATTTTGGTCATGGCAGGCAAAATAAAATCACCTTAGATAAAGAAATGCAATAACAAAATAGATCAGTTCATGTCCAAAGAGAGAAAAAGGTCAATGGTTTATAAAACTGCAAAATTTTCTTTTGAAGTGGTAAGACCTTTTCTTTTCAATGATTTTTCCAGGAAACTGTAATAGATTTTTGGGCAAGTATATTCCAACTATTTAAAAATTTACTTGCCCGACTGGGCAAGTGCTTCTAAAATATTCTGTAGGACCCTGCATCAGCATTGAAAATTTGTGTTTTGCAAGTAAATGTGTAATTTATACAGGAAATCTGCATAAACCATTAACCTATGGTTTTCAAAACTACCTTTGTGAATTCGAACCATTGGGTTTCTCCACTGAATGGATTTGTTCATGTTTTTACTGATGACAAAATGCCCTGCCATATTGTTACTGTTAGGGCTTCTCAACTTTATGAAATTGCATACGTCTTCTGAGATTGCTTTCAAGAAACAAAAGCTTCACCGCACTACTCACATGCAATGGGCTTCTCACTTGTGCTTACTTGTAATGTGTTTTTTGAGATAACTACTTCGACGAAATGCCTCATCACAAAAATCACATTCATAGGGCTTTTCACCGGTATGGATTCGTTTATGCGATTTTAGACCACAAGCATAATTAAATGACTTACCACAATAAATACATACATAGGGTTTGTCAGAATCATGAATTCTTTTATGTGCTTTGAGATGATCAGCTCTATAAAATGCCTTACCACATTGATCACAGAGATAATTTCTCTCTCCTGTATGGATTCGTTCATGTATACTTAGATTTAGCATTTGATTAAATGCCTTACCGCAGTGAACACATACAAAGCGCTTCTCATTTGCATGAGCTTGTTTATGTCTACTGAAAGTAGTTTCTTCATTAAATGCCCTACCACATCGATCACATACATAGGGTTTCTCACCTGTATGGATTCGTTTATGCTTTGCAAGATTACCTTTCCCATTAAATGCCTTACCACACTGATCACATACATAGGGCTTCTCACCTGTATGGATCCGTTTATGTACTTTGAGAGAAGAGGAACTATAGAAGGCCTTATTACAATAATCACAAACAAAGGCCTTATCACTAGTATGGTATCGTTTATGTGCGCGGAGAAGACCTGGTAGAATAAATGCCTTACCACAATGATCACATACATAGGGTTTCTCACCTGTATGAAAGGGTTTCTCACCTGTATGAATTCTTTTACATCTATGTGCTTTAAGAGCGGAAGCAAAATGGAAAGTCTTATCACAATAATCACAAACATGCACTTCATAATGGATTTGTGCATGGGCTTTGAGAGCACTTGCATCATAGAATGCTTTGTCACAATAATAACAAACATAGCGCTGATCACCTGTATGAATTCTTTCACCTGCTACGGCATCCCCAACTTGATGATTAATTACCTTCTCACATTGTGTGGAGAAGTAAGAATTCTGATTTTGCTTTTCACTCGATTTCCTAAGATACATTACATATTTAGTCTTCATTGCACTTCCTGTTTCATCATGTGAAGGCTCTTTGGGTTTATCAAGAGGGTTTTGTATTTCTCCACTGATGATCTGCAGAAAACGTGAATGGGATGAATCTGGTACCATAATACCACCATTATGACCATGTTTGTACTTGAGATGCCTTGCTAAGATGAGAGGAATAGCATAGGGAGATCCACAGTACTTGCATCTGCAGATCCCAGAACCTTATGTTAAAGAAACAAAGATATATCTAGGGTTATAAATATTGGAGTTGGTGAAACTGAAAAGTAATGTGGAAGTCTAAAATAAATTCCAGAGATTTGTGTTAGGGGGGCCTCAAGAGCAAATTAAGGATATTGACCAAGAGAAGACTAAGTACAGTGTCTGAGCTGCCAGACGAGTTTGAGGTGAAGGTAGGTGTACCTCAAGGTTCTGTACTGTCACCATTGCTAATTGGAATTAATGTTTGAGAGGCACAAAAATATTTTTGTTAGTGGAATATTTCATGCAGTGTGAACCCTTCAATTTTTTTGCTTGTCAATTTTTTCTTTGGACAAAATTACATTGATTTGGTGGTGAAAACCCTTTTTTTTTTGCTTGTCAAAATTTTCCTGGAACAAATGACCTCAATTTGGCAGTGAAACCCTCTTTTTTTTTTTTGGGGGGGGGTCACATTGTTCATGGAAGAAATTACCTCAATTTGGTTGTGAAAACATTTTATTTGTCAAAATTTTCTGAAAAAAAAGACCCCCGCCCCCTTAGGAAAATCCTGTATCCGCTCCGCCCCTACATACACGTTAGTATAATAACCCTATCGAAAGTTTTTAGCAAAATTTACCTCAATAAATGTACAGTCAGACCTCTCTTATCCGGACACATTGGGACCAGCACCGATCCGGATAAGGGATTTATCCGGATCTGGGAGACCCAAAATCAAATACGCGCAGCTGCCTCACAAATGGTAGCTACACGTAATCTATTGCAGTGGACCTACAGACAGTATTTCAATGCTGTCAGTACAAATAATAGGCTTTTTTTTATGGAAATGTTTTCAATTGGTTGCCAAAACTCTTGGATAATTTACCTGCTGAAATGATTGAGGAATACATCAAGCATATCGTGAAAAAAAGAAAATGACTTGATAAAACTAATAGGCTAACGTGAAAAATTGGATCATCCTATTGGGCATCCCATCGTAGCAAAGTCAGCCATTGTTATACTAACTGTATGCTCAAACACGATAGATGGCGCTGTCCGCATCCTAATGAAAGACTAGTCAGGGGCATGGACAGAAATTTCTGTGGGCCTGGGCGTGCTAGTAAGACAGGCTTTTTTTTTTAATGATAAAAAGAGCATGTGATGAAATAATAAAATGCTTGTATTCTTTCTGTGATTTGGGCAAGATATTTACATAAAAAATAATGAGATTGGAGAGATAGACTATATTGGAAAAAGTGTGTAATCAAAGTGAGTTTCCGTAGAAATTTTAGATTGAAATCCCATTTCCCCACGTACTAGATTAAAACAAAAATAAAAAAAATCTCTGCAACTGTGCGTCCGGAAAATATAGAGATCCAGATAAAGGGAGGCCGGATAAGACGAGGTCGAATTGTATATAAATACTTCACGGCGGACCGGCACAGCAAGGATAATTACACACTCCATCCAGTATTCAAAGTCCTTCCTATCATACAGCTCCATTTCATTTAAAATCATCTTTACCTGAAAGATTTCCACCCTGTCCAGTTCCTTGTCCATTGTCTTCCAATGAAGTTCCCTGGGACTGCTTGGGGGTTTGGTCAGTTCCTTGAGCTCCCTCTATTTGTTTTTTCTTCTGATCACATGACTGGGTGTTGAGATCACCTGATTGACTACCCTGATCACCTGATGATGTTGGATTGGTGTGTGATGGGACGGATTTATCAAAGTCTGTTGATTCAAGGAGATCACCATTTCCCAAGTCCTTGAGGATCGGTTTCTTTTCACTTTGCTGAGGCTGCAAAAGCTCTGATGAACGGACATCTAATCCTATTTTCAAAAGCAGAGGCAAGGTTGGAAGATATCTCAAGAACTTTTCAGTAAAAGAAAAAAAAAGAAGGATCTTGAAGGTAACTATTTTTGCTACCTGCAGGTTGCCTACATTGACAGTCTCTAGCATGCACCTCACATGTAGTTGCCAGCAGAAGCACATGCAAGTCTGATTGGCAGGTTGAAATTATTTTAACATGCTCAAAACCTTTTTGCAGGTGGGTTGGGGGCAAGGGCAATCACCCGCAATGCTTGCGAGAATTACATGACTGGGCACTTTTAGTTTATTTTTTTTCTTTACGTAGTACATAGTATATGATAGTAATAACATCCTGATCATTATTAAAGGACAAGTCCACGCCAACGAAAAGTTGATTTGAATATATAAAGAAAAATCTAACACGCACAACACTGAAAATTTTAATAAAATCGGATGTAAAATAAGTTATGGCATTTTAAAGTTTTGCTTAAATTCACAAAACAGTTATATGCACATCCTGGTTGATATGCAAATGAGGAGACTGATGATGTCATCCACTCACTATTTCTTTTGTATTTTATTGTGAGAAATATGTAATATTCTAATTTTCTCCTCATTGTCAAGCGAAACAACGATTAATTCCTCCATGAACATGTGGAAGTAGCATTGTTTAAAACTATATGGTTCAGTCAAGTAGGTCCTTATTGTCAAATCTGTAAAAATGAAATATTGTATGATTCAAACAATAAACAAGTGGAATGCCTCTGGCCGTCTCACCTGCATCACGCGATTCAATATAGCAGCAGTGCTGATTTTGAAAACTACTATAACTCGCACAAGATGTTCAGTGATACTTGGTTACTCTTATTTCCACGTTTTATGAACTAGACCAATACACTTATAGAGATATGATGGCAATTCAAAAAATACCCCCAACGTGGCCAAAGTTCTTTGACCTTACATGACCTTTGACCTTGATCATGTGACATGAAACTCGCACAGGATGTTCAGTGATACTTGATTACTATTATGTCCAAGTTTTATGAACTAGACCAACACACTTTCAAATTTATGGCTGTAATTCAACAAATACCCCAATTTGGCCAAAGTTCATTGACCCTAAATGACCTTTGACCTTGATCATGTGACCTGAAACTTGCACAGGATGTTCAGTAATACTTGATTACTATTATGTCCAAGTTTCATGAATCAGATCCATAAATTTTCAAAGTTATGATGGTAATTCAACAGATACCCCCAATTCGGCCAAAGTTCATTGACCCTAAATGACCTTTGACCTTGGTCATGTGACGTGAAACTCATGCAGGATGTTCAGTGATACTTGATTAACCTTATGTATAAGTTTCATGAACTAGGTCCATATATTTTCTAAGTTATGATGACATTTCAAAAACTTAACCTTAGGTTAAGATTTTTATGTTGATTCCCCCAACATGGTCTAAGTTCATTGACCCTAAATGACCTTTGACCTTAGTCATGTGACATGAAACTCAGGCAGGATGTTCAGTAATACTTGATTAACCTTATGGCCAAGTTTCATGAACTAGGTCCATATACTTTCTAAGTTATGCTGTCATTTCAAAAACTTAACCTCAGGTTAAGATTTGGTGTTGACGCCGCCGCCGCCGTCGGAAAAGCGGCACCTATAGTCTCACTCTGCTATGCAGGTGAGACAAAAACAAAAGAAAAAGTGAGTGAGGGACATCATTGGCTGTCTCATTTGCATGACACTGAGTTGTGCATATCAATGTTTTGTGAAAAAAAGCAAAACTTTAAAATATAACTTTCTTATTTACATCCAATTTTGATGAAATTTTCAGCATTATGCTAGTTTGATTTTCTCTATTTATTCAAATAGACATTTTTCTGGGGTGGACTTGACCTTTAATAGGTGGTTTGATGCCATTTATTAGTACTACCATTTATGCCTGGGAGAGCAAAAAGTTAACTCAGTGAGATTCGACATTTAATGACATTCTTCTTTCAAGTTTCGCACAACTTATCAGACCAAATTCTAATGCCAAGTTACGCCGTGCACCAACTTCCCAGAAGACAGTGTTTTCATGGAAGACAAATATTCTATTATTTCTCATTTACGCATGAGTGAGCAAAAACAATTTGAAGAGGGGATACCAAAAAGTCACTTGGCAGGCTGTATCTGGGTTTCAAAAAGAAAACCACATTTTTAAAAAGGTCAATATCTGCTCTTTAATTTGATACCTCAATTACAGAAAATGGTCAAGAAATAACAAAGTTCTGGTTATTTGAAATAAGGCTTGAATTTCAATAATTTCATGAAATGAAGCAGTTTTACAGGCTAGCTTTAAAACTCACTCGACACTCTGCTTTGTTGACGATCAGCCATGCATTAAGTCTTTTGTTAACCGTGCAATAGCTTCTGTGGGAAACCGGTGAAAACACATTTAATGAAATTATGGAAATACAAGCATTGTTTCGAGGGAACATAACATTTTTAGTTCTTGACCATGTTCTGTGATTAAGGTATCAAATAAAAGAGCAGATATTGAACTTTTTAGGCATGCAATTTTCTCTTTGAAATTCAGATACACCCCGCAAAAAGAGTTTTTGCTATCCTTTCTTCAAATTTCTTTGCTCACTCATGCGTGAATGAGGAATAATCTCAGTAATATCACATGAAAGAGGAGATTCTAACCTTTACATTGGTAGGTCATTTGTCTATTATATTTATGATTAAGTTATGATAAATCATTGCTAAATCACAGTTTTGTTTTTTGTGGGACGCACTGTAGAAAGAGTTAATGCCTTATATACTTTGATATAATTTAGGACATCTTTAAAATATTTCTGATATAATACATTACTGATACACAAACTTTTAGAAATCATCATGAAATATAACATTACGCCAGCGACATTCACAAACCTCTTGACTTTCTTTCCTCCTCCCCTCCATCACTTTCCTCTTTGATCTCTTTCTTTATAACTTGCACATGTTGCATGAACTTTGGTTGATTTACCTGTAATCCTGTGAGTACAAACAGATCAAATAAACAAGGCAGGGGAGCCCGGGGTTAGTTGGAACGCGGGGTAAGTTGAAACATTGTAATTTTCTTTAACGTCTTTAAATAAATTTCTGCAATACTGCCCTCAATTTCTTGTCATTATCAACAGCCATCCACCATTTTACAGACAACACATGTGCAACAAGCCTGGTGAAATTAGAAAGGAATTTGTGTTTTTTGACCTTCTGAGTAATTTTTTTCTCTTTCAGAAATGTTTTATTATTTCAGAGAAGTTTATAGATCAAGTTGGCCAGTTTGGGGGTATGATAGACGCTTGTACCAATCTACAAAATGAGGTTATTAATATGCCATGGTGAAGTCCCTTTTTTGTGCTGTAAGCTTATAAACGTCAAATGGGCCTCCGGGGTTAGTTTGAACAAAATTGAAGGGGCTAGTTGGAACATGTTCCAACTTACCCCAAACATAATTATGAATAAAAATATATAAAGTATTTCACACTCTTCTGAACATGTATTGTATACCATGCTTGTTTTGTTCATCAGTTAGGTCTGAGTGTGCATTTAAGGCCTATCGTAGGCCCCTAATGCAATATTAACCCATTTCAAACTGGGGGGGTCAATTTGAGCCCCCCTTGAGAAGTTTGGTCACTACGCCGTTGCGCGAAATTTTTTGACTACACTGCTCGCTGACTTTTTACTTTCAAGTCTTGTGCATCAATTGAGACCAAATTTACGATGCCTGTGTGCCCGCTTTCGAAATTACGCAACATTTTGTACGTGCAAGTCGGACCCAAAATTGCTCAAAAACGTTATTCCGTGTACTGTACAAGGTCAATGCAAATTGTGTTTTTCAACCAAAAGTCATAAATGTATTATTTTTTACTTTTGTTGGTTCAAATAGATTTATTTTATGCTATTTATGATCGCAAAAGAGTCCCAACAAAGTTCATCGGAAAAACAAAGGTTTGAAAAAACAAAGAAATACAAATAAAAAAATACATAATTATGTCTTTTGCAATGTTGGGTGGATATTTGTTATAAATGTGAAAATTGATACACTTACCAAAAATTAGCTATCTACTAGCTTAACCCTTACTAGGCCGGGCTTTTTTGGCTGTTCTGTGGCCGGGGGGGGGGGGGGGGGGGGGTTGATTCAACCCCCCCCTGGAATCTCAGCCGCCGATCGCGCGAGCGCCGCAAAAATTTGCACGCTGGTAGTGTGCGATGTAATCTATAAGGCAGTATGGTAAAATTTTCCAAAATAATGAGATTTTATTTTACATGAATTAATTATGCTAATTTATGCATAAATCATACTTTTTGCTCTAATTCATTAAAAAAGGCTCCTAGAATGCTAATTTTGGGTAAAAATATTCTTTGTAGCATTCTCAACAATTGCAATTGAAAAAAACTTTGGTTTGGAAATCAATTTCTTATGTATTTTATTGTTTTATGAATTTCTTATGTATTTCTCTGTTTTTCAACCTTTTGTTTTTCTTTGTTTTTTTTCACCAGATTTATTGCACAACCTTTTTGAAGCATAATTATGCTAAAATCAATTGATTTCAGCTGTTTAAAGTAAAAATAATCATATCTTTATGAATAAGATGAGAAAACTCAATTTGCATTGACTTTGTACACAAAATAATGTTTTGGAACAATTTTTGGTCTGACATGCACTTACAAAAATGTTGCATAATTTTGGAACCGCGTACGCGGGCGTCGTAAATATGGTCTCAAAAGATGCGCGAGACTTAAAATTATAAACTCTGCGAGTGGCGCGGTCAAAAAATTTCGCGCGGCGGAATGATCGCAGAAAATGTTGAGGGGGGGTTGATTCAACCCCCCTGGCCTGTTTAGAGTTAATAAATAGAGTTAAAGGCAAAAACATACAAAAAACAAATTTAGGGCAAATTTCATATGCTTATTTGCATAATTAATTAATGTGAAAAATATAAACAATTAATTTTTGTCTTGTAAATTTGATGCAGAAGTACATAAAATTGCTGATAGTACACTTAATTGCATGTAAAATCAAACGCCCCCAAATATGCAGAATTCTACTACACAGTCTGCTTGCATGAGTGGCTGTATAATAGAAACATAAAGTTCAACAAATCCAAACTTCAAATATTTTGAACTTGAAAAAATAAAGCAAATAGGCTAAAACCATGTAATATTACAGTTTTAAGTAGTTTTAGTATAATTCATAATTGACCATGCAGTGTTCCAACTTACCCCATACCATGTTCCAACTTACCCCGTATTAGGTAAGTTGGAACGTTTGCGATGGTCTTGTTCAAGGTGGATTTTTGTCAGTAACCATAATAGTTTAAAATTTTATGGGGTACATTTGAAGCCCTTAGATATATGCTTCGAGCTGATATATTGATTGTTTCTTGAATAAAATCTATTTGGATTTTACAGTCATTTTTGTCAAAAATGTTCCAACTAACCCCGGTCTCCCCTACTGGGAGTATATATTGTCTGTGCGGCCTGAATAACTTTGATCAAAAATTCAATTTACATTTAGTGTCTTTCCAAGTTACCAGCTTATATGCCAGTCAAGTTGAGATTCTAACTTTTAACGTTAAAAATAATATTTTTATATTTAAATTTGTACAATTTTGTTCAAACCTTGGTCTAAACCTCCTCTGATGTTTTTTCATTTCTTTTGGGGTTGGAGTCCACTTAGTTTGGGGAAATTGCGTGGAAAAAAAGTTTGCTCTGTGAAATAGTTGCAGGTTTTGGACACAATACATTGCAGAAACACATACTTTTAGAATCCATCATGAAACATGACATTACGCCAGCTACATTCACAAACCTCTTGACTTTATTTCCTCCTCCCCTCCATCACTTTCCTCTTTGATCTCTTTCTTTATAACTTGCACACGTGGCATGAACTTTGGTTGATTTACCTGTAATCCTGTGTGTACAAACAGAACAACATATTGTCACTAAAAAAATTCACAAATTTGAACAGATGTTTAATCAATGAAACAAGTTTCCTAAGCGATTTTTTTTCTGAGCGGCTTGAACAACGTTGATCAAATAAACAAAGTACTGGAGGAAATGCTATTGTCTGTGCGGCCTGAATGACTTTGATCAAAAATTCAATTTACATTTACTGTCTCTCCAAGTTACTATCTTTTAGGCCAGTCAAGTTGAGATTATATCTTTTAAAAACAATTTTTTATTATATAGCTATTTGTACAATTTTGTTCAAACTTAAGTCTAGACCTCTGTTTTTTCATGATTTCTTTGGGGTTGGAGTCCCCTTAGTTTGGAGAATTTTTTTTTAAAAGAAAGTTTGCTCTGTGAAATAGTTGCAGGTTTCTATTTAACACAATACATTACTGATATACATACTTTTAGAAGCCATCATGAAATATGACATTATGCCAGCAACATTCACAAACCTCTTGACTTTCTTTCCTCCTCCCCTCCATCACTTTCCTCTTTGATCTCTTCCTTTATAACTTGCACACATTGCATGAACTTTGGTTGATTTACCTGTAATCCTGTGTGTACAAACAGATCAAATAAACAACGTACTGGTAGCATATAATATTGTCTGCTCAGCCTGAAAGAGTTTGATCAAAAATTCAACTTACATTTAGCATCTTTCCAAGTTACCAGCTTATACATCACATGCATGCCAGTCAAGTTGAGATTATAACTTTTAACGTTAAAAATATATTTTTTTAAATTGAAATTTGTTCAATTTTGTTCAAACTTTAGTCTAGACCTCCTCTGATGTTTGTTTCATGATTTCTTTGGGGTTGGAGTCCCCTTAGTTTGGAGAATTTTCTTCGAAAAAAAAGGCTGCTCTGTAAAATAGTTACAGGTTTCTGACATAGTACATTACAGATACACATACTGTTAGATGTCATCATGACATATGACATTACGCCAGCGACATTCACAAACCTCTTGACTCTATTTCCTCCTCCCCTCCATCACTTTCCTCTTTGATCTCTTTCTTTATAACTTGCACACGTTGCATGAACTTTGGTTGATTTACCTGTAATCCTGTGTGTACAAACAGAACAAATTGTCACAAAAAAGTTCACAAATTTGAACAGATAATTCATCGATGAAACAAGTTATCTACGCGATTTTTTTTCTGAGCGGCTTGAACGTTGATCAAATAAACAAGGTACTGGAGGAAATGCTATTGTCTGTGCGGCCTGAAAGACTTTGATCAAAAATTCAATTTACATTTAGAGTCTCTCCAAGTTACTATCTTTTAGGCCAGTCAAGTTGAGATAATAACTTTTAAAAACAATTTTTTATTATATTGCAATTTGTACAATTTTGTTCGAACTTTAGTCTAGACCTCCTCTGTTTCTTCATTTCTTTGGGGTTGGAGTCCCCTTAGTTTGGAGAATTTTTTTTGAAAAGAAAGTTTGCTCTGTGAAATAGTTACAGGTTTAATACCAGGATAGAATCATCCTTCAACAAATAAAAAAAATGAATGTACCTACCAAGATTTATCATCATCTCATAGTTTTCTTTGACATTCTTGATACATGTTCTCTCATAAACGCTGATCTTTGCCCATTCCTTGGCTGTGAAGTAAACCTGGACATCTGAATATTGATCCATCTCTGGAAGGGACATTGTGATTAACTTCCAACCCAATGGCACAAAGACTTTCCTGTGATATGCGTCAAATATTACAAATAGTTGTGGAAGTTTGCATCGAAAAGTAGAAATAACTGTGAAAGTTTGCACCAAATAGTACTTAGTTATTATGTGAAAGTTTGCAAAAAATAGTAAAAATAATTATGTAACTTTGCATTAAATATTAGAAATAATTGTAAAAGTTTCATCAAATAGTACATGGTTGTGAAACTAGGAAGTTTGCATCCAATAGTAGGCACCAAATCAGAGAAATAATTGTGAAGAAAGTTTGCACCAAAAAGTAGACACAATTGTGATTATATTCCTCTTTAATATATACGGTATATTCATGAGTATTCTAGATGACTGATTGGTCAATTCGTGATAATGTAACAAAGTATAATTTCAATAGGAAAAACATTGCAGCAAATAGCTCTGCAAGTTTTCTTCCAGCTCCATATATTTTTCGATACATACTTTTGTCGTGTTCGGGATCAGTAAATATACATAGGGAAGCTTAAATGAATATAAGTGATGAACTCTGAAGAAAGTATTGCAGCTCTAAACCACGTAATAATCAGCTACAGTTTACAATGAATTACATGAAGATATCAATGAAGATTCAGATAAAACAGGAGACAATTAATAAATTATAATTCCGAAGTATAAGATTAAAATTCTGAGGTTACATTAATATTGGATGGACGATTAATTCTTGAAGTCAGTCAGTCTATATGGATGAGCGTGGGTCTATTATCCTCTCTCTAATAATCAAGAAGTCTTATTTATGTCATTAGTTTTTGGGGTGTAACAATTTAAGGTGGGAGTAATCTCTAAACTTGGTCTGATTGGTCTACAGGTAACTGTCTATCAAACTTTCTCTGTCATAAGGGGTGTGGTGATGCTCTGTGCAAGTGACTGGGGCTGGAAGTGTGAGTCATACTTCTTAGAACTTTTGTTCCTTGAAGTTAGCTGACGTCACTAAGGGTTGGTGTTTCATGGTCAGGGTTTAGGAGTTAAATGGTATTGGGGGTTGTGGAATTCTTAGATGACATTGGAGGAGTTTGTTAACAAGTGAAGGTGAATGACTGAAAGGATAACAGGAAGTTAAAGGGGAATCCAACCCAAATAAAAACTTGTTTTTATAAGGAAAAGAAAAATCAGATAAGTTGATGGGTGAAAGTTTGAAAATTATTGGACAAACAACAAGAAATTAATGAATTTTTAAAAGTTGTAAATATTGGTAATCACTATACCCATGGGGACTTCAAATTGGCTGCATATGGGATGTCATAGTGATGTAAGGCAAGGACTACTCTTCCATGTACTCCAATACATATTATGGCTAAAATGTCATTTTTCCCAAGTTTTATTTCAAATTATATTTTTCTATCATGAGGACATAAGAAAATATACTACCTGGGTTATATTTAGATTAATACCCCAGGGGAATGGGTACTTTGGAGAAAACCACAAATCCCTGATAATAAAGTACATGGCCTATGGGAAAGTTGTCCTTGCCCCTTGTCATAATTTACTTACACAGTTGCCAATTTGAAATCTACATAGTATTAGTGATCTCAATTTTAAAGCAGCTATAACTTTCTAATTGCTTGTTCGATTTCTTTCAAACTTTCACCATTCTGTTTGATTTATTTTTCTCCTTCCCAACACAACATTTTATTGCCAAGGCTGGATTCCCCTTTAAATACATAACTACCAAACATCCCCTTTCTCTGGAAAATGAGTCTCCTCTCCTCATTTGGAAAAAGGACTTTACAAATACATTACAAAGGTCATTCTGAAAATTGAGTGAAACCAGAATAGTGTATCTTGATTGTCCACTGTACTTTCACTTTTGCTCTCATACTCATTATTTACACAAATAGGATTAAACTTATTCTTCATCAATACTAATTTCAACATAACACATTGAATACATTCACAAAACAAATATAACAATCAATCGCTTAGAGTTTCCACGGCTTGATGTCATTGCCGGAATCAGGAATGTCTATATTAGGCCTGGGACGAATGTCAATTTTACCATTGGATTATTTCCTCCAAAAAAAAAATTGAATCATTCGATTGTTCATTGGGAAGATCGTCTTCTAAGCCAATAGTTGACCTAATTATGAAGACCTCCCAAAAAGGGTTTCAATAACATCTAGGGTGGAGTATTATATGTTCTTTATAAAAGAAAGTAAGCCTCTTTGATTTCTATTTCAAAAGAAACTATATGAAATGAGATTAAAACTTTCACTTTTATTTAAATTGTTCAATGAAAAATCTTTCCGAAATCAATGCTTGTAACATACGTGTAAGTTGTATTATGCATCCCACCAACTCCAAGTACAAGACAGTCGAGCTTACGAAGCAGTCAATCATGAGGCACTGAGGGACTACATCGAAGTCCTGGCTTGAAATCCATGATAACAAGATTGATTTTAATTCTATTGTCCAAACTTTTTGCATGTTGTCAATTAAGCCTACAATCATAACCTTGTTGTTCATTGAATGAGTGCCTACAACTTGAGTTTTGCATGATCTGCCTTTTTCGGAAACGGTCGATGTCCATGTAAGCTATATTACCCAAAAATTAAGATATTGGCGAATGATACATCAAATGAGAGGTCTTTGCATAAGAAATGCAACAAAAAAGAAATTAAGAAAATTCAGCCATTCGTTAAGTAGTTATGGGTAATTAAAGATCAAATTTTTAAAACCCATTCTGCCGCATAATGTGATGCCTCAATATTTTTTGCAATAAAAATTTCATGTTTGAAAATTGCTTGTCATTCCAAGAATATTTTTTCCTCAAGTCTTGCGCAACTTTTGAGTCCAAATTTATGATGCTCGGGTATGCGGTTTTAAAATTACGCAACATTTAGTAGTATATGTCAGCCCCCAAAATACTGAAATACGTGATTTAATTTTCAAAAGCGAAAAAATATGTAAGAAATATGTCTTTGGTATCAGTTGTTTTTTAAAAAAATTGTTAAAAAAGCCATGATGAATATGTATAGCAAAAATTAGCACTTTACAAGCTTTAATTACTGAATTAGAACAGAATATATGATTTTATGAATAAATTAGCATATAATTAGTTCATATAGAATGAAGTATATACATGTAAATATATATATTCAGTAACGTTTAGCTCTACAATCAAGTAGTTAATGTCATTTTTCTACAATCTTTTAAATTTTTGTTGCCATATGATCTTTTGCAGAGAAAAGGGGGAGCATATTCATGCTAATTTATTCATGAGATTAGTGTTTTTGGCTGCCAACACTCATTTGCATGTTGCACTGTAGATGTACTTTGATGACTCCAGCAATGCTGAATGATATGTGGATATGCTGTGTGTGCATGTGTCATGTGATCACGAGAGTGGCTGAATTGCTGCAAGTACAAAGTGGGGAGATTCAGGCTTATGCGTGAGGAGAGCCAAGGGGCGGAGCAAAATATGAAATATGGTTTTGTGTATGTTGTGTGTACCTCGTTGTTACTATGTTATGCTTATGCTATATTATTTTTTTGTTCTTATGTTTCTTTGTTTTTGATGATCCTTCAATGTCAGGATTTTATTTTTATCAATAAACTTGAATTTGAAACATTTGAATTTGTACTATGACTGTGTATTACAAGCTGTGTAAGTTTTTTTGTTCAAAGGCTGCAGAGTGCAGTAGAGGCGGGTCCAGGATATATCTGCATGAAGGGGGAGGAGTAAAAAAAAAATGGACCCCCCTAAATTTTCTTTTGATAACCCTTTTTTTTTCCTTGTCAATTTTTTTCCTGGGTCCCCCTAAAATTTTAGTTGATAACCTTTTTTTTTCCAGGTGGACCCCCCCCCCAATTTTTTTTGGCTTCCGCCACCAATAAAAGGGGGGAGGGTACACGTGTACTAAAAGCAGCATTTTACATTAACAATTTTATAATGGCTCTCGAGCAGTAGAGGCGCACGGCCAATATGGGAGACTCTCTCCATAGACAGTCTCCAATATTGGCCGTGCGCCTCTACTATAGTTAGGGTGTCTGGAGAAAAAAATTATTTTTCTTATTTCAAGAAAATATCACATTTTCTTTGTGAATTTGGAGAGAAATGACCTTGCAGACTGACAGAAATGCAAAATTTTTGAAAAAAATCCAATTATTGGCTGCAAAAAAGAAGAATGAAATTAGGTAAATTTTCAGCATTTCTCTGCCATAGACTGTGTAGTTAAGAAATGGACACACACAAATCCAAATTTTTAGCTTCCGAGAGCTGTTATAAATTTATTATTAATGCCAAAAACTTGTCCATAAAGAGTCCAATAGGATTTTTTATGCTCTATCTGATGGTATGATTTTTATAAAGATTTGGAAACCAGATCACAATGAAAAATTGCGACAAAGTGAAAAAAATTGTGCAAAACAGAAATTTCATTTTCCCATAGAAAACGCATGGAGAAATGGCATTCTCAACACACACAAAAATAAGGGTTTGCAATTTATCTCTAAATCCTTATTTAAAATGATCATATAAACTTGTCCTTACTGTCAAAAGAAGCCCCTGAATTTTCTCTTTCCATACATGCCAAACACAAGTTAATATTCAATTCAGATCACATTTTTCTAGTAGCCTGAACTTCCCCGAAAAAATGTGCCATATTTTCCCCTAAATTAGCCTGTTTTATGCTGACACTTTTCAGTGTGGCTTCAGACACCCTACTATAGTGTCGAGGGGGTAGGTTTCAAACTAAACGGTGTGTTTCATATTTTAAAATTTTTTATAATAATGATAATATGTCCATGAATGATGCATTCAAGTACTTTACAGACAATAGATGTCAAGGAAACTGGTTTGTAGTTTTTGGAGTTTCCTTTGTTGTTGTTTGTTTGTTGGAGTTTCCTCTGCCTAATCATAATGTTACACGGACGAATCCTGGCCTGGCTCCGGCCCGCGGAGCCTCCTGGCAGCCGGCTTGGACGGTACGGCTCCCGAGACGGCTACGCTAGCCTAGCCCTAGGGACTACGGTGACCAACGTGTCCAAACTTCGCTTCGCGGACTTTTTGATGATTCTAGAGATTTACAAAACATCATTTACGAAATATGAAGAAAATTATACCTCAAGTGAAGCAGAAAATAGTTTTAAACACTCTCTCACTATTTTTTTTTTACATTCTCTCGTAAAAGTGTAATTTTACATCCACATTCGAATAGCTTACCATCAGCTCTCTCGCTCAGACTCAGAGTCGTCCTGCGCGGTTAAGTTTGCTGCCCTCTTGTGACAATCTTTGTACATAATAAATCAATGGTCAAATGGAGGTCTAGACCTATGAAATTTATCGGCTATTTGTCTTTTTTTTTCTTTTCAAATGTATGAGTTGAAATGAATAAGCTTAATTGCAAATGTGCATTGGTCATATTATTCTGTTATTTATGTTGGCAGGTTGAGTGATTGACAAATGATCAATCCTGCAAATGATTAATTTTTGTGAATATATCCCCGGCCGGCCGGGCTGCTGCGAGGCTGACTAATATTATGGATTACATTGATTACATTGATTTTGAATAATTTATTTTAATAATATACGGTACATTAATTTGATTTTTATATTTATTCATTAAAGGATTTTTAATAAGAGCTAGGAATTCGATAATTTATTTTGGCTTTTTAATTAGTGCGCCATTTTACGCGATTACATTTTGACAACCATTTTAAAAATGTTTACTCATAATGCTGGCTCGATCTTATAATTAAATTTCTCTCTCTTGATCTACCCCTGGCCCGCCCTGGCCCGCCCCGGCACCCCCCCCCCCTCCTCCCGATCCCCTCTCCATCATTTGTCTTATTTCTAATTGTTTCTCTTTCTCTAGTTAAATTTCCAACATCCTAAAATAAGATGAGTGCAAACTTCCCGGCCAACAAAAAATATATATCTTCATTTCTTTATATATTAATTCTAAAGTTGCAGTGATGTCGTCACACATACACACACGCGCGCACCCACACTTTTTTAAACAAGTGCACACCAAGTTACCAATTATGCATATAGCATTTCCATTTATTTGAAAGCAGGATAATTAAGAGAATTGTACATTAAATGCTTTGCTCACGGGCATATATGCCACGGCCGCGGGGATCGAACCCCGGACTTTCCAGTATAGCCTGGCGCCTTAGACTTCTCGGCCACAACCTTGGACCTTTATAGTTGCATATCTACAATATTTGCATATTCACATAAATTCCGATGTATTTACATATTCATATATACCATTCAGACATTGATCATATATATAAGGTGATGGGCAGATATAAGATATGCTTCTTTAATTCCACACCCGGGGGGCACTTACGATTGGATACCGTACCATGCGCGACCCAAAAGACGAGGAAGGATTGAGTATAAATAGCCACGTATTACGTATACTACCTCCTGATTCGTAGACTGAGGATGAACGACGCTCGACTTAGATGGTGGAATTCCCTGCAGTCTCGATCCAAGAAAAAAGCTCCGCCGATGATGTTTGACATATGTTTGAAGACGCCGATGAAGATCGAGCTATAGGACCTAGGATGGATGGTATACGGGCTTTTTCGTGAACTAGCGGTGCTGGTATACTATGCGACCCTCTCTACACTCACCCCACCCAGGACAAAATTCCATTTTTTTTTATTGAAACCCATTGCACACTCATTGAATTTTTAATTGGTTTCAATTGGTATCAATGGGTTTAATAGGACCTAAGGACCAATGTGGGTCCACCCTCCACCGTCAAATTAGATACCGCGCCATGCAATATTGAGGTCCTATATTGTCCATTCGGCCAACTGACCCCACTAGAATTCAATGTCGGGACCAATAACTAGACCATCATCTTCAATTGGTTTCAACTAGGATCCATTTGTGTTTGTAATATAGCTAATCTCATGAATATAAAATACACGCACCTCAACTCAGACCCACGATCACGTACGTCACCCATGCTGGTCACTTTGTTCTAATTTTACTTTAAGCCAGCAAAGCTATGTATTCTTTGATAGCCAAAATGTAGGAGACTTGCTCTCCCGAGCCCGCGCGTTTCCGTTTTACACCCTGGCGAAGGCATTTCCCGCAAAAATAGCCACAAAGCGACTAGTGAAGAGTCTACACACGTCGCTGGTTGCAGCGTGCGACACAGGCGAGTCCCACACCACCGCATGCAATCAGCACAGTTACTGATCAGAGCATAGAGTTCCTCGGCACTTCATGTACAGAGAGCAGTCACATGAGTGAAATCCGAATATGCTTTTGCAGTTACGTTTTTTTAAATGAAAAGTTATGAAAAAGTTTTTTTTTTTTAATATAAATTATTAACTAAATGAATAGAATGACAGACAAAATAAAAATAAACAGATACATATATTAGAAAGATTAAGTTTGATGGATTGATACACTTAGATGCCGAAAGATAAATATAGAAGACTGATAAATAGATAGAGACATAGATGGATAGATAGATAGATAGATAGATAGATAGATAGATAGAAGTAGAGAGAGAGAGAGAGAGAGAGAGAAAGTCAGAGAGATGGATAGATAGATATAGAGAGGGGGGGGAGAGAGATAGAGAATTTGAGAGATAGATATATGTTAGATAGATAAAGATCAAGAATGAGAGACGGAGAAGAGCGACAATTTAACAGATAGATAGATACTGCAGTTGCATATAGATAGATAGATAGAAGATAGATAGATAGATTGATAGAGAGAGAGAACTAGAGAAAGACAGATGGATAGATAGAGGGAGAGAGAGAGAGATAGATGTTAGATAGATAAAGAATCAGAGAGACAGAGAAGATTGTAGTTACATATAGATAGATAGAGATAGAATTTGAGAGATAGATAAATAAATAGATAGATAGAAGATAGATAGATAGAGAGAGAGAAAGACAGAAATATGGATATATAGATAGGTAGAGAGAGGGGGAGAGAGAGAGAGAGAGAATTTGAGAGATAGATAGATGTTAGATAGATAAAGATTTTGCCTCCGACGAAGATTCTGCTAGGATCGAAAGCTTAGGCCCCTTTTTGACTTTCTAATAGATAAAGAATGAGAGAGACAGAGAAGAGCGACAAATTAACAGATAGATAGATACTGCAGTTACATATAGATAGATAGATAGAAGATAGATAAATAGATTGATAGACAGAGAGCACTAGAGAAAGACAGATGGATAGATAGATAGATAGATAGATAGATAGATAGATAGATAGATAGATAGATAGATAGAAGTAGAGAGAGAGAGAGAAAGTCAGAGAGATGGATAGATAGATATAGAGAGGGGGGAGAGAGATAGAGAATTTGAGAGATAGATATATGTTAGATAGATAAAGATCAAGAATGAGAGAGACGGAGAAGAGCGACAATTTAACAGATAGATAGATACTGCAGTTGCATATAGATAGATAGATAGAAGATAGATAGATAGATTGATAGAGAGAGAGAACTAGAGAAAGACAGATGGATAGATAGAGGGAGAGAGAGAGAGATAGATGTTAGATAGATAAAGAATCAGAGAGACAGAGAAGATTGTAGTTACATATAGATAGATAGAGATAGAATTTGAGAGATAGATAAATAAATAGATAGATAGAAGATAGATAGGTAGAGAGAGAGAAAGACAGAAATATGGATATATAGATAGGTAGAGAGAGGGGGAGAGAGAGAGAGAGAGAATTTGAGAGATAGATAGATGTTAGATAGATAAAGATTTTGCCTCCGACGAAGATTCTGCTAGGATCGAAAGCTTAGGCCCCTTTTTGACTTTCTAATAGATAAAGAATGAGAGAGACAGAGAAGAGCGACAAATTAACAGATAGATAGATACTGCAGTTACATATAGATAGATAGATAGATAGATAGAAGATAGATAAATAGATTGATAGACAGAGAGCACTAGAGAAAGACAGATGGATAGATAGAGAGAGAGAGATAGATAATTTGAGATATAGATAGATGTTAGATAGATAAAGAATGAGAGAGACAGAGAAGATTAACAGATAGATAGATACTGTAGTTACATAGATAGATAGATAGATAGAATTTGAGAGATAGATATATAGACGGATAGAGAGAAAAAGACAGACAGATGGATAGAGAGAATTTGAGAGAGATATATATATATATATATATATATATACTTCGGGAATTATATCCTTGTATAGAGTGCTCGATGTCCTTCACAGGAAGAGCTTTGAATAATAAACACAAGTTCCACTGGCGTAAATCCCGGGGGGGGGGATGGGGGGATATATCCCCCCCACTTTTCGAGGAGGGGGGATAGCCTGTACAAACATCCCCCCCCCCCCCCACTTTTTACGAAAGAAATAAAAAAAAAATCACAGGAGATAATTGTTTTATTGGTGAAAATTCTTCCTGAAATACCGCTTAACAAATAAAACAATATTATTGAATCATAAAATGCAAATAAAGGCACGTGCCCCCCCCCCAATCGGCTGACCCCCCAAAAAAACGGGGAAAAGGAGAAAAGAGGGAGAAAGGAAGAGAACCGTAGTGGGAAAGAAGAAAATATTATTCATTACAATGTTATATTATATTATAATTATGTTATGTTACATTACATGAGGAACATTTTTATCATATATAACTTTATGAAACATGATTTGCCCAGGGCCTACGTCTTCATTGTTCCTGGTTCTCGCATTGTCTGTTTAACGAGATATATAATCCTGTTGTACTAAAACATCCCGTTTTCAAGTCAATGTAAACCAAATATATTTCCTAGCACTTGAGTTATCATTGTTTTATGTAGTGACATATGCTTCTTTTTCATGACTCAAAAAGTGATTGCCCCATGTTAAGGTCTTCGTATATATGAAACATTTTCTGTCCGTGATTACGTTCGCATTAGTGGATTGGTGAGATATGTCTGCTCTTCATGAATTCCTAAAATCAGTCCTTAAAATGTCCCT
The DNA here is from genome assembly GCF_037042905.1 of Lytechinus pictus. NCBI lineage: Eukaryota > Metazoa > Echinodermata > Echinoidea > Temnopleuroida > Toxopneustidae > Lytechinus > Lytechinus pictus. The sequence goes on along the minus strand of NC_087250.1, from coordinate 19,489,534 downwards.
TCTGATCTGAATATCAAAAATTTTCAGCTCGCGCTTCGCGCTCGCATCATTTGGTTAATGAAATACGCATGTCCTAGTTAATTCCTACAAAGAAACCTTAAATGCCCCACTTCAGGTCTGAATTATCTAAATTTTCAGCTCGCACTTCGCGCTCGCATTATATGATCAGTGAGATCAAATATCTTTAAATTGTCCCTAAAATGTCTCTATTACAGCGCGCTCACTCAGTGATTCAAAAATCTTGCTGGTGCCCCCCCCCCCCATACCGTGACCCACGGTGCGCCACTGTGGACATATCACTGACAATTCCTTGCATATCTAAAAACATGATTGCAAAAAAATTGCAAAAATATTTCAGTCATCCCCCCCCCACCCATTAACACGGATTTACGCCAGTGACAAGTTCACAAGGTTGACTGGAGGTTCATCAAATTTAATTGCAACTCTGAGTTTCACGCAACCTACGTGAGGTGCGATCTTCAGGCACAACTCTGAGTTTCACGCAACCTACGTGAGGTGCGATCTTCAGGCACTTTTCAGTTGCCTGAAGATCGCACCTCACGTAGGTTGCGTGAAACTCAGAGTTGCAATTAAATTTGATGAACCTCCAGTCAACCTTGTGAACTTGTGTTTATTATATAATATATATATATATTGGATTTTATTGCAATAAAAACTATCAAAATACAATCACAAGCAGTCAAAGAGTAGACTGAAATAAGTGAATGTTTACATACAAATAGAATCATAACAAAATATAAAGTAAACATTATAAATAAATATCAAATAGAATACTAATTCATACAGATGAAAAAGACATGTATCATAAATAAATACAAAAGGCCAAAAGTACTACAAAGTGTCACCAAAGAAGAAAAAAGCGGTATGAAAGATTAAGAAGAAAGAGGAGAGAGAAGAGGAAAGAGGTGAGAGAAGGGAAAGAAATTGGGATAAGACAAAGAGAAGGGAAAGCAAGAGGTGGAATTGGAAAGAAAATACGATGCAACCTTCAGAAAAAACTCATTATGCAATACAAGACACTTAACGATGGTAACAAGTAAATAAAGTAGTAATTGAATCGAATCGAGCACAAAAAAGGGAAAAGTAGAGCTGAGGAAATAGACTCCCGAAGGAAGTCGAAGCAGTGTTGATATTGCACATGAGTAGATTAATAGATGGATAGAGAGAAATAAAAGAGAGACAGATGGATAGATAGAGAATTTGAGAGATAGATGTTAGATGGATAGATAGATAGAAAGATAGATAGGTAGATAGAGAATGAGAGAGACGGAGTAGATAGACAAATTGACAGATAGGGCCTAGATATACCATGTAGTTCCATAGATTGATTTATAACATAGATAGTGGATAGACAGATATGATAGATATAAGGATAGATATAATATGAAAAAAAAAGTAATTATGTGTTTTATTTTTCAATATTTTAGCTTTTATTCGTTTTCATTCATATAAACGATCATGTGCGATAAAGTAAAAAGAAAAAAGTAATGGAGCCAACGTAGTTCAGCGGAACAACCAAAATACAGAGACTGAAGCTTTTGTTTTGGTCTATAAGCTCAGCTGCATTTGCACGTATGTTCTGCGGCTATCTTCGGTGCAGACTTTTGGATCGCGCGCCCAGCTGATTATGTAAACAAACCAACATAGACGTAGACTCTTCACTAGTCGCTTTGTGGCTAATTTTCCGGAAAATGCCTTCGCCAGGGTGTAAAACGGAAACGCGCTACCGGTACGTCTCGACACGACACGACTCGGACGCGTATGTTCATCACCCATAGGCTATGTATCAACCCAGTGGAGTTCGCCATTAAAGGCCTTTGCACAGTTTCAACGTTGGTGTCGTGATACTTTTCAATAAAGAAAATGTGTGTCGTACCATGACAACATGTATTGTTGCTGGAATTTCCAGGGATTTAAAGTGGATATGGTGTGATCAAACTATGAAAATTTATAATCCATTATATCAATGGTCATATCATGACTTTAGTTAAGAATATCGTGCGCAAATAAAGGCAGATCAGCATAATTTCATATCATTGTCTAATACGTAATAGATCGAGTGTGGGAGACGGGGGTAAAAAATTTCAACATTTTATTATCTTTATTGTACTAAGTTCTCAATTTTTTTAATACTTTCTTTCTATAGTATGTTATTTTGTTGTTATTTTATTGTATATTTGTGTTGAGTTTGACAACTCTCCAGTTTTTTTTAATGTGTAAGCTAAATAAATAGTCAGTGGATCTTGGGGCTATATTGCAATTGAAATCACGCACGTCAAGTGGCGTAATTCATCTGATCGGGGGGGGGGGGGGGGGTGTGAGAGCAATAATTATGTTGAGTTAAAAAAAAAATGGTCCCCCCCAGAGCTGTTAGTAGACGGGGATATACAAAACGTGTGTGAAGGGATGGGGGTCAAAGCAATATATTGAGCTGAATATTCAACAATAATATTCAAGGGTAACTCATCCCCCCCCCCTTCAAGAGTCAAGAGCTATCAGTAGACAGGGGCGGATCCAGCCTTTGCCAATATGGGGGGGGGGGGAGCCGAATTTTTTAGCCACATTTTCCCGATCGGCCACTCGAAGTTGATTTTTGTTTGTATCTTTGAAGGGGTAGTCTTTTATTATAATAGTCTAAGCTTTATTCTTATAAATCAACATAAATATATAATAATCTCATAAGCCTTATTTGATTAAAGCGAGTGCAAAGTATTTTGTCCTAAAATCTAAATATTCTGGGCAATGTTTGTGATCCTAAGACAGATGTGTATCCACCGCAACTACCTTACATTTTTCAACAATCAAATAATGCGAGCGAAAAGCGTGGGCTGAAAATTTTGACATTTCTAGACGAAGTACGGAAATTCTAAGCACTTTTTGTAATCGTGATAATAATAAGTAAATGACTAAACAATTGATGCGAGCGCGAAGCGCGTGCGGAAAAAAAATCGAGATTTACACCCAAAAATGGGACACTCTGATCATTTTGTGTAAATCATGAAAATGATAATTGGAAATCTTATAATGCGAGCACAAAATGTTTGATATTTGGATGATTTAAATAGTGAACAAGCTGCGTATCTGAATAAACATGCGCGACCTATAGAATCTGGGCATTCTAAATACCTTTTACATCATGAAAATCAATAAAGCGAGCGCAAAAAGCGCGAGCTTAAAGTATTTGATATTCCGATCTGAAAAAGGGACAATTTAATCTCTGTATTTCAAGCACTTTGTAGGACAATTGTGAGGTGGATTTGGATCACAGTTTTAAAAAAGCCGATATGTTTCAATATTATTCCTTTGAGTTTTGACCTAGGACCGGGACATCCTAAGAACATTATGTCATCAAATGAAAATGATGACTGTCTTCCTATTTCTCTTCCTAAGCACGAAATAGAACTTGTCGATATTCCATTCTGAAAACAAGGACATAGTGATTACTAAATTAATATCTTATTTATTAGTCTAATAAGCCTAATGAGAGCGCGTAATCTGTTAATATTATGGCTTGAAAAATGGACATTTAAAGCACTTTTGTAATTATGATGCACGATTTAATATATTTTCAACAATCAATGCGAGCACAAATCGTAAGCCGAATTTTTTTATAATCTGTCATGAAATGGGGATTTTAAGTAGTTTGTTATAAAATCAATATTGAGATATACATAACTCACCCGGTGTATTGGAAAAGAGAGGGAAAGGAGCACCCCCTTCTCCCGATCCGCTTGAGACAACATTATACCTTCAACTTTCTTCTTCGTTCTCTTTTTTATATATTTCTTGTACATACCATCTCAAGATCTTATTTATTTTTAATAGTAGTTCATATTCATATTTATAGTGTAAACAGATTTTACCTTTTATAATTACAATTCTATACGTGTTGAGGACCCCACTGAAAATAAGCTTTCGAACTATCCTATTAAAGATTACTGACTTTTATTTTAATTTAATTTAATTTAATTTATTTATTCATTTATTTATTTATTCTTACTCATTATTATTTTTGGGGAGGGGTCCTTTCACACCCATAATCATCAAACAATAATCGTTCCGAATCCTCCTTCATTTAGGTTATGTAAATGAAATACTAAAATATTAAATTAAGAGGAAAGTAATTAAGACAAAGTAATTTTACAGCTACAACTATGATTCATTTGCGAAAAAGGGTATTTCTTTTTTATTTTAAGACCGCTCGGGGGACATTCATAATGTAGTTTTTAGTAAAAAAATAAATTGTGTCAGGAACTCGTTGGCTGCAGTAAATAAATATTGTTTTTAAAAATGGATAACCATGAGAAACAAAATAATCATATCCATCTTTAGTCGAAGTGCCAGGAATGAGCTCTTTGGCAAGCTCTTTGGTGTAAAAACCGCTTGCAAACCAATTCTGCACATTGAAAAATAAACGCTGACTAAGCAAAAGAAAATTATAAACTGATTGAAATTGCCGTTGCATACGATGACATGTTCAAATAAAATTGGAATCATGCAGTATTTTGTTTGTTATACACAAAGAAAACTCAGACCATGACACCCGTCATGATTTTTGTATCCAATATGATTCTATAACATATATTTACATCAGGACAATTTATCTAATATAGACACACATAATAGAAGTTGTAATAGATATGCGCTATGCTAAACAGTCAATGTGAGTATATGCAATCTTGACCTAAATTTGCCTTTTGGTAATTCAGGAAAGAAATAATAATTCTAGAAAATGAAATCATTTATGTGTTAGGTATATTCCGAACATTTTCCAAAATCGTTAAACCATTAATTTCACAGATTAAGTGTCAAAATTAAGTATTAAAGTGCGAAGTGGTCATTACAAGGGGAAAAGGTACGTGGAAAATACCACCTTACACCAGTATGGGACTAGATATCTATGGAAGCAGGAGACCGTCAAAAACACGGATATACGTCGTGTCGTAATTCAATTTACTACACGACGTAAATAATTACGTAGTGTAGTAATTCGAATTACTACACGACGTAAATAATTACGTAGTGTAGTAATTCGAATTACTACACGACGCAATTCTGAATTACTGCCCAACGATTTAATGTCATGACGTTAAATGAATTCCCTGATAGCAGAAACTGGTAAAAATGACGTCATAATTACGTCAGTTTAACGACGAGTGTCACGTCATTTTGACGTCGTAACATGACGTCTTATTGACGGGATCTTGCACCCGCGAATAACGTCATTATGACGTCGTATATTGACGTCATTATGACGTCTCCAAGAGTGACTACGACGTCTTAATGACGTCTTAGCAACGTTTTTACAACGTTTTCCTGACCAGTATCAAGGGTCAGATTGACGTCGTGTATTGACGTGATTATGACGTCTTCGAGAGTCAACAACGACGTCTTAATGACATCCGTGCAACGTGTTCCTGACCGGTTTTAGACGTCATATTGATGTAATTATGACGTCTTTAAAAGTCATCTACGACGTCTTAATGACAACTTTGCGACGTATTCCTGACCAGTTTCAGACGTCATATTGATGTAATTATGACGTCTTTATAAGTCAACTACGACGTCTGAATGACGACTTTGCAACATATTGCTGACTAGTAATAGACGTCATATTGACGTCGCATATTGAAATGAATATGACGTCTTTTGGAGTCAACTATGATATCTTAACGTATTCTGACGTGATAATGACCTAAACATTAAATTCTACATGCAATGTACATACACACATCACTTCAAAGACCTTGTCATTGAGGATTATCTATATTTGGTGAATACTGAGGTGGTCTGACAATGTCCAGCATTCCCAGTAACAATATAATGATCCTCCATGCCAGGGCCTTGCATAACTTGTCTCGGTCTCAAGAACATGACCCCCCCCCCTCGAAAAAGAATATATACAAAAATGGAAAACAAAATCAAATACATACATTTCAATTATGAAATCGTGGCAAATATTCTATTAATAAATAAAAGTTGCATAACATATTACCAGCAAAAAAAAAAAGGAATACAAAATGTTGAAAACTCTAAATAGATTGAAAAAAAAAACACTTTTCTATGAAAATGCAGTATTAGGGTCAAAGGAATGAAATTACAATGTTTGTTATACCAATACATACAATTGTACATGTATAAATACATGTACACATTAATACATAACAGAGGCATAATGATCTCCAAGAATAAAGCTTTTTCGTTGAAATTGTAATTAAATATACCTTCAACTTTAGACAACTATGTAATGTAGGTAAAAATATACTGTATGTAAAAAAAAATACCCGAGTTGGAATAGTTTCAGGATTTATGGAAGCTCGCATTTGGGTGAAAGAATCATACATGTACATTAATTCTTATGAAATGTTTGGGTTGTATTACACTATCACTTAGGGCCAGGGGTAAAAGACAGTAGTTGCAGCAAACAATTATTTCTTCGGAAAGTCTTTTAAATTAAGGTTAATTGTCAAAATATTGTACATAATCTAGATCTGGGCCCTGTCTTACAAAGAGTTACGATTGATCCGATCAATCATAACTCTATGGAAATCCATCAGTGTCATAATTTTTTTCTACGAAAAATTTGCACAATGTCCTTTGTATGCAAAGAGAAACGCAGCGAATTTTTGAGAAAACAATGAATGCATGAACATACATCATAGCTAGAAAATATTTTGAACAAACATGCTTAATAGATGTTAACGTTGCTGACCGTCCATAGTTGCGATTGATCGGATCAATCATAACTCTTTGTAAGACGGGGCCCTGGTAAATTAATGTAAACTTGTATCTTTGTAAAATCATGAATTTTGATCTTAAAATCAATAATTCTGATGATCACTAACACAGAAAAGCATATGTGGGACAGGACAGTGTATTATGATTGATTTGAAAAATACCAGACGTTTGATAGAATTACATGCTTATTTTGCTCATTTCTCAGCTAATACACATTTTCTTCCCGAGCTTTTTGGCACACATCTTTTATATATACATACACTTTGCTGGTAATTCTGTTGGATTCTGTTAGAACTCATTTTAAGATAGTTACTACTAGAGGTGCGCTATTAACTTAAAGGGGAATCCAGCCTTGGCCATAAAATGTTGTGTTGGGAAGGAGAAACATAAATTAAACAGAATGGTGAAAGTTTGAAAGAAATCGAACAAGCAATAAGAAAGTTATAGCTGCTTTAAAATTAAGATCACTAATAGTATGTATATTTCAAATTGGCAACTGGGTAAGTAAATTATGACAAGGGGCAAGGACAAATGTCCCATATGCCATGTACTTTATTATCAGGGATTTGTGGTTTTCTCCTAAGTACCCATTCCCCTGGGGCAGTAATCTAAATATAACCCAGGTAGTATATTGTTTTATGTCCTCATGAAAGAAAAATATAATTTGAAATAAAACTTTTGGGGAAAATGACATTTTAGCCATAATATGTATTGGAGTACATAGAAGAGTAGTCCTTGCCTTACATCACTATGACATCCCATATGCGGCCAATTTGAAGTCTCCATTGGTATAGTGATTACTAATATTTACAACTTTTAAAAATTCATAACTTTCTTGTTGTTTGTCCAATATTGTTCAAACTTTCACCTATCAACTTGTCTGATTTTTCTCTCTCTTATAAAAACAAGTTTTTATTTGGGTTGGATTCCCCTTTAAGGCAACTATGTAATGTAGGAAAAAATATACTGTATGTAAAAAAATACCTGAGTTGCAAAGTTTTCAGGATTTATGGAAGCTTGCATTTGGGTGAAAGAATCATGCATCAATAAGTCTGATGAAAATAGTTTGTGGAACTGTTGTATTACACTATCACTTAGAAGGAAAAGACAGTAGTTGCAGCAAACAATTATTTCTTGAGAAAATCTATAAAATCAAAGTTAATTGTCAATATATTGTACATAATCTACATCTGGTACATTAATGTAAACTTGTATCTTTGTAAAATCATGAATTTTTAAACTTAAAATCGATAATTATGATGATCGCTGTAAACACAGAAAAGCATATGTGGGACAGTGTATTATAATCGATTCGAAAAATACCTGACATTTGATAGAATTACATGCTTATTTTGCTCATTTCTCAGCAATTACGCATTTTCTTCCCTACATGTAGCTACGTAGGCTTTTTATGTGAGCTGAGAGATTTCATACCATATTTCCTTAGCTTGATAAAGTTCTTATGATAGTCTGTGTATCAGCATAGTATGTGTTCAGTGTTTTGAACCCACTGGAGATTGTGCATCATATCTTTATGTATGGAAGTCATTTTGCATCTGCGGTCTCCATGGTTTTTTCAGGATCTATGTGTTGACTAGACCAGTCCCATATTGATATTTTCGTGCTGTGTCACTTTGGAAGGCCGTCTCTAATTGGTTGACTGGTGAGTTGACAGATGCACAGCCCATCCCACTTTTCAATTATATCATTACATAATCTCTAACATGTCTAAGATATCCACCAGATCAAGAGGCCGCTTGCACTCGGCTAACGCATGTACACAATCCTCTGCTTCATCATTAACTGGATCTAAACAAAGCCCAGCATACCTAGATCATATTGATACAGTCGTTCAAAGAGCGGTGGCCGTGGCAATGGAACGCGAGAGACAAAAACTCAATGATGACATGGATAAGCACGAAAATAAATTGCGTGAAATTCTTGATGAAAAGCTCACTAGTCTACACGTTCTTGAAATATCTATCGATACTAAATTGAAGCAACTCCGTGATTTTGAAAAATCGGTTTCTGATAACATGACTAACACCATAATGCTTTGTCAAATAGGCTTGACCACATCGAGCAGTACTCCTGTCGCAATAATATCCGTATCCGTATGAGATTGTTCGAAGTGTAGCAAAGCAGATTGGTATCGATCTTACTCCATGTGACATTGATCGATCCCATCACCTTTGCCGACCAACTAGCAGTCATGATGTTCAACCCAAAGGATCATACCCCGGCGTGGCCCTGTAATGCCAACTTAGCAGCTCCACCAATCAATGTGAAATTCACTTCATACAGGCCGAAAGAAACGATGATGAAAAATAGAGGAAAATGAAAATGCTCAGGAACAGATGACTGGGTGCAGGCAGGCAAGGCAGTTCAGGTGGGATGAAAATTTATTGGCAGGACACCTTCCGTTTCAAATTACAGCATCTGCAAAAATAACAGAAGAGGAGAAACATAAAAACTTTTTCTACATAAACTATTTATTAATCTTCATTAAAAACTAGATGGTTTCAATATTAATTTCCAATTTATTTTAAATGATTAAAAAACGATGTGGGGTTTGTTACATATTTTATACTTCAAATATTAACATGTTAAGTCAAGTCGGGGGGGGGGGGCATGATGCCCTCAAGACCTTAAACCATCTCTGTATAAGTAAAGGAAATTTTAGAATCAATTTATTTGACACATAAAACATATTATTTTTTTATAATTACAATTTTAATTCATGCCTTTTTTATGTGTTTTAAATGGTTATGGGGTAACCAGGACTGTCAGGACCGAGAATTCGAACTTCGAGGCTGAAATACAGCCATTCCCTATGCCTGATTTGGCTTAAATTCAGGTCAAGGATCAATTAAATATATATTTTGCAAAAAAAATCTGACAAATTTTGAGGTGGAATTAGTTTTCTGGCATCGCGAGATCGACCAATGCAAAATTTTATTAGCGCCAATTTACCATCTAAACTTGTCATTGAAATTAGAACGTCCAAACCGATCTAGTACCAGTACTAGCACAATGAATCAATCAGCTATGCATGTGCACCAATTCTGTATTTCTTGCATACGTACGTCACTCGAGTTAAAGTTCATGTCATTGCGTTATATAGCGTGGGAATTGTAAGAAAGTGATCCTTCAAAATTTTTACCTTCCAACAATTAACATTTTTTAAGCCTTTGTATGCATTTAGAGTACAAAAGCTTACAAATTGGACAAATTAAATGTTTGCCCCAAAATTATTGTGGGAAGGGTGGATTTTCTAGGGAAATCCATCTTAGTGTACAAAGTTCTACAGGCAACAGAGACTTGTCTAGGCTCCGTGAATGAAAATACAATGAAAAAATATCACAGAGTCCTCGAAGTACAGTCAGGACCATTAACAGATTATAAGGTGCCCCGAGTTTGTGCACACCCAAATCTGCGTGATTCTGATAATATTAGAGATTCCCAATGATCCCCCCCCAAAAAAAGGCTTTACATCTGAAATAGCCTTCTAACTTACCTACTGCCCGATGCCTCCTATCATGTAGGGCAGCAACGAAGGATCTCCACTCCTGGCATCCAGCGATTCTGGGCCTTCTTCTGGAAACTCCCCCAGGCCAGGTCATATTCACTGACTTCATCTCCTCCTCAACTCCTCATGTGTGACACCGAGACAGGTGGTTTTGTGTCTCCCTCTCTTTCTCCTGAAATGTCAAACAGATCTATTCATTAAAAATCTTACTCAAAATGGTGCTTTTGGTAGAAAAATAATGAATATAGGGCATTTCATGTGACGGCCTTAACCCTTATTAAACTGGGGGGGGGGGGGTCAATTTGACCCCCCCCCCTCAACAAATTTCATCACTACGCTATCGCGCAAAAAATTTTGATCGCGCCGCTCACTGACTTTTTACTTTCAAGTCTCGCGCAAATTTTGAGACCAAATTTGTGACGCCCGGGTACGCGGTTACGACATTACGCAACATGTCAGACCCAAAAGTGCTCATAAACATGATTTCATGTACAAATCCAATGCAAATTGTGTATTTAGCCAAAATTCATAAATTTATCATTATTTCTACTTTTAGTGATTAAACTTAATTAATTTTGCCTTGTTTATGATTAGAATTAAGTCTAGAACGATTTCCATCGAAAATACAATAAAAAACAAAATGTAAAAAAACAAAGAAATAGCCTACAGTACATGATTAAAAAATAAATAAAATAGGCCTACATAAGAAATCGGTCTTGGTACCAGATTTTTTTTCATTCACAATTGTTAGGAATGCTATAAAGAATATTTTCACCCAAAAAATAGCATTCTAGCTTTATTTAGTGAATCAGAGCAAAAAGTATGATTTCATGAATAAATTAGCATAATTAATTCATATAAAATAAAAAAATATGAATTCAGTGAAATTTACCAATGCAACTACGTAGATTACGTCATTCTCTACCATCATGGGCCATATTAGCTAATATGCCCAGCCGCCATTAATACCGCTCATCTAAGTAAAAAATCCGGGACGGGCGCAAAACGCACACATATGAACACACGGGTACGTACAGTGCACTAGTGCTTCGCGAAGCGAAGCACTGTGTGTTTTCATATGTGTGCGTTTTGCGCCCGTCCCGGATTTTTTTTTTGTTGGTAAAGCTTTACGCGGTATATATAAATCTTGATTTCACTGCTACGAGTGAATAGGTGAGCGTGGCGCAGTGCATAATACGTAGGCATCTGAGCGTTCGTGGTTCGAACCTCAATATGGCTCTTTTTTTTTAGGGGATCGGGGATGTGAAGTATTTCGGTGCTATTTCTAAAGGTCGACATTCGATCGTTTTTATTGCGTATTTCATGAACTTCAACAACTTTTCTATATTGCTTAAATCCGTATTTTCAGGAAATTTGTCACTCTATACTAGCACCTTAATATGCCCAAAAGAATTTTGAATAAAATATGCCTTTCCTACTTTTCTCTTTTCGCTCTATCCCCCCTCAGACATTTCAATCCCCCTGTCCGCTGCTTATATACCCCCAAAAGAAACCCCCTTTTCTCGCCCTCCGGGCCAACACGAATTATGAGAATCTTGGCTTGTTCATCACTCTTTACTAGCACCTTAATATGCCCAACAACTTTTCAATATTGCTTTATTCCGTATTTTCATGAAGCTTGTCACTCTATACTAGCACCTTAATATGCCCAACAACTTTTATATATTGCTTTATTCTGTATTTTCATGAAGCTTGTCACTCTATACTAGCACCTTAATATGCCCAAAAGAATTTTGAATAAAATTTGCTTTTCCTACTTTTCTCTTTTCGCTCTATCCCCCCTCAGACATTTCAATCCCCCTGTCCGCTGCTTATATACCCCCAAAAGAAAACCCCTTTTCTCGCCCTCCGGGCCAACACGAATTATTAGAATCTTGGCTTGTTCATCACTCTATACTAGCACCTTAATATGCCCAACAACTTTTCAATATTGCTTTATTCCGTAATTTCATGAAGCTTGTCACTCTATACTAGCACCTTAATATGCCCAACAACTTTTATATATTGCTTTATTCCGTATTTTCATGAATCTTGTCACTCTATACTAGCACCTTAATATGCCCAAAAGAATTTTGAATAAAATTTGCTTTTCCTACTTTTCTCTTTTCGCTCTATCCCCCCTCAGACATTTCAATCCCCCTGTCCGCTGCTTATATACCCCCAAAAGAAAACCCCTTTTCTCGCCCTCCGGGCCAACACGAATTATTAGAATCTTGGCTTGTTCATCACTCTATACTAGCACCTTAATATGCCCAACAACTCTTCAATATTGCTTTATTCCGTATTTTCATGAAGCTTGTCACTCTATACTAGCACCTTAATATGCCCAAAAGAATTTTGAATAAAATATGCCTTTCCTACTTTTCTCTTTTCGCTCTATCCCCCCTCAGACATTTCAATCCCCCTGTCCGCTGCTTATATACCCCCAAAAGAAAGCCCCTTTTCTCGCCCTCCGGGCCAACACGAATTATTAGAATCTTGGCTTGTTCATCACTCTATACTAGCACCTTAATATGCCCAACAACTTTTATATATTGCTTTATTCCGTATTTTCATGAAGCTTGTCACTCTATACTAGCACCTTAATATGCCCAAAAGAATTTTGAATAAAATTTGCCTTTCCTACTTTTCTCTTTTCGCTCTATCCCCCCTCAGACATTTCAATCCCCCTGTCCGCTGCTTATATACCCCCAAAAGAAAACTCCTTTTCTCGCCCTCCGGGCCAACACGAATTATTAGAATATTGGCTTGTTCATCACTCTATACTAGCACCTTAATATGCCCAACAACTCTTCAATATTGCTTTATTCCGTATTTTCATGAAGCTTGTCACTCTATACTAGCACCTTAATATGCCCAACAACTTTTATATATTGCTTTATTCCGTATTTTCATGAAATTTGTCACTCTATACTAGCACCTTAATATGCCCAAAAGAATTTTGAATAAAATTTGCTTTTCCTACTTTTCTCTTTCGCTCTATCCCCCCTCAGACATTTCAATCCCCCTGTCCGCTGCTTATATACCCCCAAAAGAAAACCCCTTTTCTCGCCCTCCGGGCCAACACGAATTATTAGAATCTTGGCTTGTTCATCACTCTATACTAGCACCTTAATATGCCCAACAACCTTTCAATATTGCTTTATTCCGTATTTTCATGAAGCTTGTCACTCTATACTAGCACCTTAATATGCCCAAAAGAATTTTGAATAAAATTTGCTTTTCCTACTTTTCTCTTTTCGCTCTATCCCCCCTCAGACATTTCAATCCCCCTGTCCGCTGCTTATATACCCCCAAAAGAAAACCCCTTTTCTCGCCCTCCGGGCCAACACGAATTATTAGAATCTTGGCTTGTTCATCACTCTATACTAGCACCTTAATATGCCCAACAACTTTTCAATATTGCTTTATTCCGTAATTTCATGAAGCTTGTCACTCTATACTAGCACCTTAATATGCCCAACAACTTTTATATATTGCTTTATTCCGTATTTTCATGAAATTTGTCACTCTATACTAGCACCTTAATATGCCCAAAAGAATTTTGATTAAAATATGCTTTCCTACTTTTCTATTTTCGCTCTATCCCCCCTTAGACATTTCAATCCCCCTGTCCGCTGCTTATATACCCCCAAAAGAAAACCCCTTTTCTCGCCCTCCGGGCCAACACGAATTATTATAATCTTTGCTTGTTCATCACTCTTTACTAGCACCTTAATATGCCCAACAACTCTTCAATATTGCTTTATTCCGTATTTTCATGAAGCTTGTCACTCTATACTATCACCTTAATATGCCCAACAACTTTTCTATATTGCTTTATTCTGTATATTTATGAAGTTTGTCACTCTATACTAGCACCTTAATATACCCACAGAATATTAAATTGTGTTCAAAATTTTCTATATCGCTTTATTCTGTATTTTGATAAGTTTGTCACTTTATACCAGCACCTTAATATGCCAACATTTCTGTATTGCTTTATTCTGTATATTTTGTATGCAGTCACTCTATACTGCATCAAATTAATACGGACTAAAGCAATAGAGAATTAAGAATCTTGGCTCGATCATCACTTAGTACTTTATGCCCACAAACTTTTCTTTATTCCGTATTTTGGTGAAGCTTGTCACTCTTTATTAGCACCTAAATAATTATGCCCCCCCCCCCCAAAAAAAAAAAATCTATTATTGCGTTTCAACTTTACTATATCGGTTTTTACGTATTTTGTTGAAGTTTTTATACTAACACCCTAATATGCCTCCCATTTTTGTTGCCTTACTTTTCCTTCGCTCTACCCCCCGCCCAGCCAGACATTTCAAACCCAGAACACCACTTTTCCCGCCCTCCGGTCAATAGTAATTATTAGAATCTCGGTTGATTCGTCCTTATGCTCACCAAGTTTTCTTTATAAGCTTTATCCCGTATTTAGTGAAGTTTGTCACTATACTAGCACCTTAATCAATTTGCCCATCAAAAAATTCAAATTGCGTTTTAACATATGTTTTTCCTTTATTCCGTATTTGTAGCTAATCACCTTTGGAATATACATCTGTACCATTAAAAGTTCGTCTTGCTCTTTCTTGAGGAAAATAAAAATAAGCTAACATTGACAAAATCCATTTATGATAGAGTGACGATGGAAGAGTAGAAAAGATACGCAAAAATGTTGGACATAATAAGATGCCCTATATAGAGTTTAACAATTACGGAATAAAGCAATATTGCGAAGGAGGAAAATTAAGAAACAACATAAAAATACAGCATAAAGTGAAAGTTCATGAATAAATAAAATCATGAACAGATGAAAAAAAGAAAAAAAAAACACAGAGACACGTAATAAAGCAATATACACCATAAAGAATGAAGACTATAAACAAACGTAACAAATTTATTTATTTATTTAAATATCTTTATACAGGATAACAAGCTCAGATTCACTGTTTTTAAACATGGTCCTGTTAAAATGGAATAACAATATATACAAAAAGATAAAAGTGTAACTTAGGTTCTATACAGATAGTGAATGAATTCGATATCAATAACATTAAAATCAGAATCATCACTAGTAAAACAATTGTATAAAAATAACATATTTATTTTTTGAGGAATCAATGAAATGAGAACATTTCTCTCTTGCTTTATTCCATATTTCAAGAAATTTGGGCCTGCATGTATACTAGCAACTTAATATGCCCAACTTTTCTATATTGCTTTATTCCGTATATTTATGAAATTTGTCACTCTATACTAGCACCTTAATATACCCACAGAATATTAAATTGTGTTCAAAATTTTCTATATCGCTCTATTCCGTATTTTGATAAGTTTGTCACTTTATACCAGCACCTTAATATGCCAACATTTCTGTATTGCTTTATTTTATTTTTTTATGCAGTCACTCTATACTGCATCAAATTGATACGGACTAAAGCAATAGAGAATTAAGAATCTTGGCTCGATCATCACTTAGTACTTTATGCCCACAAACTTTTCTTTATTACTTTATTCCGTATTTTGGTGAAGCTTAATTGTCACTCTTTATTAGCACCTAAATAATTATGCCCCCCCCCCAAAAAAAAAAAAAATCTATTATTGCGTTTCAACTTTACTATATCGGTTTTTACGTATTTTGTTGAAGATTTTATACTAACACCCGAATATGCCTACCATTTTTGTTGCCTTATATACTTTTTCTTCGCTCTACCCCCCGCCCAGCCAGACATTTCAAACCCAGAACACCACTTTTCCCGCCCTCCGGTCAATAGTAATTATTAGAATCTCGGTTGATTCGTCCCTATGCTCACCAAGTTTTCCGTTTTCTCTATAAACTTTATCCCGTATTTAGTGAAGTTTGTCACTATACTAGCACCTTAATCAATTTGCCCATCAAAAAAATCAAATTGCGTTTTAACATGTGTTTTTCCTTTATTCCGTATATTTGCAGCTAATCACCTTTGAAATATACATCTGTACCATTAAAAGTTCGTCTTGCTCTTTCTTGAGGAAAATAAAAATAAGCTAACATTGACAAAATCCATTTATGATAGGGTGACGATGGAAGAGTAGAAAAGATACGCAAAAATGTTGGACATAATAAGATGCCCTATATAGAGTTTAACAATTACGGAATAAAGCAATATTGCGAAGGAGGAAAATTGAGAAACAACATAAAAATACAGCATAAAGTGAAAGTTCATGAATAAATAAAATCATGAACAGATGAAAAAAAGAAAAAAAAGACACAGAGACACGTAATAAAGCAATATACACCATAAGGAATGAAGACTATAAACAAATATAACAAATTTATTTATTTATTTAAATATCTTTATACAGGATAACAAGCTCAGATTCACTGTTTTTAAACATGGTCCTGTTAAAATGAAATAACAATATATACAAAAAGATAAAGGTGTAACTTAGGTTCTATACAAATAGTGAATGAATTCGATATCAATAACATTAAAATCAGAATCATCACTAGTAAAACAATTGTATAAAAATAACATATTTATTTTTTGAGGAATCAATGAAAGGAGAACATTTTTCTCTTGCTTTATTCCATATTTCAAGAAATTTGGGCCTGCATGTATACTAGCAACTTAATATGCCCAACTTTTCTATATTGCTTTATTCCGTATATTTATGAAGTTTGTCACTCTATACTAGCACCTTAATATACCCACAGAATATTAAATTGTGTTAAAATTTTCTATATCGCTTTATTCCGTATTTTGATAAGTTTGTCACTTTATACCAGCACCTTAATATGCCAACATTTCTGTATTGCTTTATTTTATTTTTTTATGCAGTCACTCTATACTGCATCAAATTGATACGGACTAAAGCAATAGAGAATTAAGAATCTTGGCTCGATCATCACTTAGTACTTTATGCCCACAAACTTTTCTTTATTACTTTATTCCGTATTTTGGTGAAGCTTAATTGTCACTCTTTATTAGCACCTAAATAATTATGCCCCCCCCCAAAAAAAAAAAAAAATCTATTATTGCGTTTCAACTTTACTATATCGGTTTTTACGTATTTTGTTGAAGATTTTATACTAACACCCGAATATGCCTCCCATTTTTGTTGCCTTATATACTTTTTCTTCGCTCTACCCCCCGCCCAGCCAGACATTTCAAACCCAGAACACCACTTTTCCCACCCTCCGGTCAATAGTAATTATTAGAATCTCGGTTGATTCGTCCCTATGCTCACCAAGTTTTCCGTTTTCTCTATAAACTTTATCCCGTATTTAGTGAAGTTTGTCACTATACTAGCACCTTAATCAATTTGCCCATCAAAAAAATCAAATTGCGTTTTAACATGTGTTTTTCCTTTATTCCGTATATTTGCAGCTAATCACCTTTGAAATATACATCTGTACCATTAAAAGTTCGTCTTGCTCTTTCTTGAGGAAAATAAAAATAAGCTAACATTGACAAAATCCATTTATGATAGGGTGACGATGGAAGAGTAGAAAAGATACGCAAAAATGTTGGACATAATAAAATGCCCTATATAGAGTTTAACAATTACGGAATAAAGCAATATTGCGAAGGAAGAAAATTGAGAAACAACATAAAAATACAGCATAAAGTGAAAGTTCATGAATAAATAAAATCATGAACAGATGAAAAAAAGAAAAAAAAGACACAGAGACACGTAATAAAGCAATATACACCATAAGGAATGAAGACTATAAACAAATATAACAAATTTATTTATTTATTTAAATATCTTTATACAGGATAACAAGCTCAGATTCACTGTTTTTAAACATGGTCCTGTTAAAATGAAATAACAATATATACAAAAAGATAAAGGTGTAACTTAGGTTCTATACAAATAGTGAATGAATTCGATATCAATAACATTAAAATCAGAATCATCACTAGTAAAACAATTGTATAAAAATAACATATTTATTTTTTGAGGAATCAATGAAAGGAGAACATTTCTCTCTTGCTTTATTCCATATTTCAAGAAATTTGGGCCTGCATGTATACTAGCAACTTAATATGCCCAACTTTTCTATATTGCTTTATTCCGTATATTTATGAAGTTTGTCACTCTATACTAGCACCTTAATATACCCACAGAATATTAAATTGTGTTAAAATTTTCTATATCGCTTTATTCCGTATTTTGATAAGTTTGTCACTTTATACCAGCACCTTAATATGCCAACATTTCTGTATTGCTTTATTTTATTTTTTTATGCAGTCACTCTATACTGCATCAAATTGATACGGACTAAAGCAATAGAGAATTAAGAATCTTGGCTCGATCATCACTTAGTACTTTATGCCCACAAACTTTTCTTTATTACTTTATTCCGTATTTTGGTGAAGCTTAATTGTCACTCTTTATTAGCACCTAAATAATTATGCCCCCCCCCCAAAAAAAAAAAAAATCTATTATTGCGTTTCAACTTTACTATATCGGTTTTTACGTATTTTGTTGAAGATTTTATACTAACACCCGAATATGCCTACCATTTTTGTTGCCTTATATACTTTTTCTTCGCTCTACCCCCCGCCCAGCCAGACATTTCAAACCCAGAACACCACTTTTCCCGCCCTCCGGTCAATAGTAATTATTAGAATCTCGGTTGATTCGTCCCTATGCTCACCAAGTTTTCCGTTTTCTCTATAAACTTTATCCCGTATTTAGTGAAGTTTGTCACTATACTAGCACCTTAATCAATTTGCCCATCAAAAAAATCAAATTGCGTTTTAACATGTGTTTTTCCTTTATTCCGTATATTTGCAGCTAATCACCTTTGAAATATACATCTGTACCATTAAAAGTTCGTCTTGCTCTTTCTTGAGGAAAATAAAAATAAGCTAACATTGACAAAATCCATTTATGATAGGGTGACGATGGAAGAGTAGAAAAGATACGCAAAAATGTTGGACATAATAAGATGCCCTATATAGAGTTTAACAATTACGGAATAAAGCAATATTGCGAAGGAGGAAAATTGAGAAACAACATAAAAATACAGCATAAAGTGAAAGTTCATGAATAAATAAAATCATGAACAGATGAAAAAAAGAAAAAAAAGACACAGAGACACGTAATAAAGCAATATACACCATAAGGAATGAAGACTATAAACAAATATAACAAATTTATTTATTTATTTAAATATCTTTATACAGGATAACAAGCTCAGATTCACTGTTTTTAAACATGGTCCTGTTAAAATGAAATAACAATATATACAAAAAGATAAAGGTGTAACTTAGGTTCTATACAAATAGTGAATGAATTCGATATCAATAACATTAAAATCAGAATCATCACTAGTAAAACAATTGTATAAAAATAACATATTTATTTTTTGAGGAATCAATGAAAGGAGAACATTTCTCTCTTGCTTTATTCCATATTTCAAGAAATTTGGGCCTGCATGTATACTAGCAACTTAATATGCCCAACTTTTCTATATTGCTTTATTCCGTATATTTATGAAGTTTGTCACTCTATACTAGCACCTTAATATACCCACAGAATATTAAATTGTGTTAAAATTTTCTATATCGCTTTATTCCGTATTTTGATAAGTTTGTCACTTTATACCAGCACCTTAATATGCCAACATTTCTGTATTGCTTTATTTTATTTTTTTATGCAGTCACTCTATACTGCATCAAATTGATACGGACTAAAGCAATAGAGAATTAAGAATCTTGGCTCGATCATCACTTAGTACTTTATGCCCACAAACTTTTCTTTATTACTTTATTCCGTATTTTGGTGAAGCTTAATTGTCACTCTTTATTAGCACCTAAATAATTATGCCCCCCCCCAAAAAAAAAAAAAATCTATTATTGCGTTTCAACTTTACTATATCGGTTTTTACGTATTTTGTTGAAGATTTTATACTAACACCCGAATATGCCTCCCATTTTTGTTGCCTTATATACTTTTTCTTCGCTCTACCCCCCGCCCAGCCAGACATTTCAAACCCAGAACACCACTTTTCCCACCCTCCGGTCAATAGTAATTATTAGAATCTCGGTTGATTCGTCCCTATGCTCACCAAGTTTTCCGTTTTCTCTATAAACTTTATCCCGTATTTAGTGAAGTTTGTCACTATACTAGCACCTTAATCAATTTGCCCATCAAAAAAATCAAATTGCGTTTTAACATGTGTTTTTCCTTTATTCCGTATATTTGCAGCTAATCACCTTTGAAATATACATCTGTACCATTAAAAGTTCGTCTTGCTCTTTCTTGAGGAAAATAAAAATAAGCTAACATTGACAAAATCCATTTATGATAGGGTGACGATGGAAGAGTAGAAAAGATACGCAAAAATGTTGGACATAATAAAATGCCCTATATAGAGTTTAACAATTACGGAATAAAGCAATATTGCGAAGGAAGAAAATTGAGAAACAACATAAAAATACAGCATAAAGTGAAAGTTCATGAATAAATAAAATCATGAACAGATGAAAAAAAGAAAAAAAAGACACAGAGACACGTAATAAAGCAATATACACCATAAGGAATGAAGACTATAAACAAATATAACAAATTTATTTATTTATTTAAATATCTTTATACAGGATAACAAGCTCAGATTCACTGTTTTTAAACATGGTCCTGTTAAAATGAAATAACAATATATACAAAAAGATAAAGGTGTAACTTAGGTTCTATACAAATAGTGAATGAATTCGATATCAATAACATTAAAATCAGAATCATCACTAGTAAAACAATTGTATAAAAATAACATATTTATTTTTTGAGGAATCAATGAAAGGAGAACATTTCTCTCTTGCTTTATTCCATATTTCAAGAAATTTGGGCCTGCATGTATACTAGCAACTTAATATGCCCAACTTTTCTATATTGCTTTATTCCGTATATTTATGAAGTTTGTCACTCTATACTAGCACCTTAATATACCCACAGAATATTAAATTGTGTTAAAATTTTCTATATCGCTTTATTCCGTATTTTGATAAGTTTGTCACTTTATACCAGCACCTTAATATGCCAACATTTCTGTATTGCTTTATTTTATTTTTTTATGCAGTCACTCTATACTGCATCAAATTGATACGGACTAAAGCAATAGAGAATTAAGAATCTTGGCTCGATCATCACTTAGTACTTTATGCCCACAAACTTTTCTTTATTACTTTATTCCGTATTTTGGTGAAGCTTAATTGTCACTCTTTATTAGCACCTAAATAATTATGCCCCCCCCCAAAAAAAAAAAAAAAATCTATTATTGCGTTTCAACTTTACTATATCGGTTTTTACGTATTTTGTTGAAGATTTTATACTAACACCCGAATATGCCTCCCATTTTTGTTGCCTTATATACTTTTTCTTCGCTCTACCCCCCGCCCAGCCAGACATTTCAAACCCAGAACACCACTTTTCCCACCCTCCGGTCAATAGTAATTATTAGAATCTCGGTTGATTCGTCCCTATGCTCACCAAGTTTTCCGTTTTCTCTATAAACTTTATCCCGTATTTAGTGAAGTTTGTCACTATACTAGCACCTTAATCAATTTGCCCATCAAAAAAATCAAATTGCGTTTTAACATGTGTTTTTCCTTTATTCCGTATATTTGCAGCTAATCACCTTTGAAATATACATCTGTACCATTAAAAGTTCGTCTTGCTCTTTCTTGAGGAAAATAAAAATAAGCTAACATTGACAAAATCCATTTATGATAGGGTGACGATGGAAGAGTAGAAAAGATACGCAAAAATGTTGGACATAATAAAATGCCCTATATAGAGTTTAACAATTACGGAATAAAGCAATATTGCGAAGGAAGAAAATTGAGAAACAACATAAAAATACAGCATAAAGTGAAAGTTCATGAATAAATAAAATCATGAACAGATGAAAAAAAGAAAAAAAAGACACAGAGACACAGAGACACGTAATAAAGCAATATACACCATAAAGAATGAAGACTATAAACAAGAGGATTAGAGTGTTTGAGAGGATTAGAGTGAAGAAAGAAAGGTTTAATGAGAGAGATGATTGATGAGCTTGCCGGGCGAAAAAAAAATGAGGAAATTTGTTGACTTGGAATATTTTGGCGGAAGGAGTGAAGGAGGTTAAAATTCAATATAACGGGGTATTTATATATAACCAAGAAGGATATTGCAAAAGTGAGTATATGAAATTATTTACAATTTCTTGTGCATACTTTTTTTTTCAATTTTGCCGTGCCTACCAAAATGCCACATTTATTTGAAAATATCCGAGAAGATCGTATATTGGCGGACCGATAGCGACATGATGTTTGCTGTAGAGAGGATAACTTGGGAGTTTAGAATGAAAAAAAAGGAAGCTATATATATGTTAAAATTAAGTTTTAGGCCTACACGCCGACTACGAACATCAAGTGCAAACTAGTTGCGTGAGTTTTTTGTTCCATGTTTAGGCCCCCTGTTGCCTAAACAGAGAAATGTTCCGGGTGTTATTTCAGGTGACTCAATATACTCAATAGTAAACGCACATCGTGTTAAAATACATAGCGATAATATAAACGAAGTGAAAAAAATAACAAAATCCTGTTTGGAATTATTGGTACCATTATCTATAGCCCCTGGATCCTAAAATATATATATTTTCTAATTAATTAAATCACTGATCGTTGATTCCCTGGCCTGCTAACTGCCGCCGGGGATCGGGAAACCTCCGTACGACTTGAGCGCTAAACCAGGTTCGGCTGTCAGCTCATCTCATGTGGCGTGCTGACTACGATGCTGGACTGCAGATCAAAAGGTTCGAGTTCGATTCCCATCAAGGGCAGAAAAAATAAGGTTAGTAAAACAGTGTTATGTAATATAATATGAAATGAAATGTACAGTATGATGAATAAATTGGATGGAAAGAATGAATGAGGAATAAATCCACCCACCATGTATCATACAGGAAACACAAAAAGAAAACGAAAATACGATGCACATAGTATTTTATTGAAAACCCGCCGATTTCATATATTTTAGTGCCCCTTCTCCCCCCCCCCCCAATCCCTAATCCCCGCCCCCCTCTCGCACAGCTGAAATACCCATTAACACGCCACTTCACTGAACGCCGATATCCCGCTGACTGAGCTTTGTTATTGTGCGGTCATGTGTGACACCGGTCGCACATGCTCTTACGCACGTCTAGCGATAAGAATTTTCACTGGGCTGAGCAGTTTTAATGGCGCTTGGGCACAATAGCGAATTTGGCCCCATCATGCAAATTTTCGTTGTGATCGTGCAATCCACGGCCGAGATCTTATAAGGGGGGGCAATAATACCCCCCCCCCCGGGAATGACAAGAATCAAAATACCCCGGTAGATTTAGGATTAAAAAAATTGTCAGTACGGTATATCATCGAGGATCTACATATTAGTACATGTAGATCTGGTACAGTTACATAAACTGAACTTTGTGAAATCTTGAAATCTACACTGAAAAATGTTCAAACTGAAGATCACCAACACAGATAAGACTTAAGAGCACGTGGGACAGTTATTATTGCTCTGATTAATGTCAGCCCGACGCTTGCCTTGGCTCGAGTTGACCCGAATCCTGTGCTTTTTTTGCTTATTTCGCAGCAATTACACAATTTCTTCCAGAATCCTTTGGCACATACGGTATATTATTTATAAATATAGACAGACACTTTGGTGGTCATTTCATTGGATTCTGTACGAACTCATTTTGATATCGTTACCACAACTGGCATTTACCTTAAAGTGTGCACTGTGTCTGTGCAGACTTGGGCCCTGAGCCCACCAGCGAAGCGAAGCCTGTCCTATTCAGCATGCCGGCGCTCGGGCCAGCCACCCCGGCCGGGCAGTGTCAGTGCACGAAATCTAAAGCCAAAGGCAAGCCGCGCTCCGAAAAGAAAATCTTAGAAGATGGTTATCTAACTTACTGTTTGGTCTCCTGCGAATGCCTTCGAAGTCGTTATCCAAATCTGAACCGTGTTCTTAAAGTAGTAGAACTATTATTAACGGCCATCTTCGTCGCACTTAATTCTCGATCCAAAATTAGGCTGCAACATTTAACGGCGAAAGACGAGCGCATTCCTTTTTCAAATTAAATGGTTGCGACTGCGCCAGTTGCATGCAGTGCAGTGCGCATGCGCAGGCTCGACGCCCGGCGGCGAATTAATTCTGCGGATCATGAATTTTTTATAGGGGGTGAGCCCGGGGGGCGTGCATGGGGGGGGGGGGGGGTGAGCTAACTAGATAGGGGGTTTGCATGACACCGGGGCATGACACCACTTGCGAAAAAAAAGTTTTAAAATAGATACAAACTTCTTTGACATATAAAGCTTCCTCTTGTTTGGTTTGGTTGGCAACCAGTTAAGAAATGATTATTTTTGCCACTGCTTTTGAAACTTTTTTTCTTTGAAGAATTACATACTTTACCTAAAATAAAAAAAATTCTGTACTATTTTTTTTTTTAGTTTTACTTTTCCTTTTATAAGTAGAAATAGCCTTAATTGCTAACATGGCAAGGTTGAAAAAATGGCAAAATAGTATGTGGCTTTGAAATTAAACTTGTAAATTTCCTCGTCGTTGATTGGTAAAATTTGATGTCATAATCACGTCGTAATGTGGTCATATGAAAACGCAAATTTCTTTGTCGTTGTTTGGTAAATAAATGATGTCATAATCACGTCATAATGTGGTCATATAAAAATGCAAATTCATTTGTTGCAGATTGGTCGATAAATGACGTCGTAACCACGTAATAATCTGGTCATATAAGAAAGCAAATTTACTTGTCGTAAATTGGTCAGTAAATGACGTCGTAATCACGTCATAATCTGGTCATATAAGCGAGCAAATTTACTTGTCGTAAATTGGTCAGTAAATGACGTCAAAATCACGTCATAATCTGGTCAAATAAAAATGCAAGTGAAAGTTGCCATTCTAAGTCATCAAAATGACGTCGTAAGAACGTCATAAATACGACGACATGACGAGTATTACCACTTTACGATCAGTTAATGACGTCATTACGACCGTGTCTGCTATCAGGGTTAGTGTCGCTACATCAAATAATTAAGGTCGTGTAGTAATTCGAATTACTACACGACGTAAATAATTACGTAGTGTAGTAATTCCAATTACTACACTATACCTAAAGAATTACGTCGTGTAGTAAATAATTACTACACGACGTAATTCCGAATTACTGCTCAACGATTTAATGTCATGACGTTAAATCAACCAATGGGATCGTTCGTTATAAACATATAAAGCAATGCCAGCGCGGGGGAACTTGAATGCCGGCCGATCGCGCTGGAGTTATCGACCAATAGCGCCCGACCAATAAGGATTTTGAAGATAGTGAACTATAAATCAATAGATTTTGTGTACCGTGTCTACAAAAGCACGAATTGAAATTGAAAGTAAGTTAAAAGATATCGGTATCAAGAGTATACGATTATCTAATGAAGTTGGAACGAAAAAACTTATAAACATCGATTAGCATTGGTAATGATTAATAATTATGTATTGGAAGATGTCTGACATTGTGTTTTATTGCAACACTTAAGGGGAAGAAAATGATGTTTAATTTATGAGTTGTCAAGGTATGCATCAATTTGTAAAGACATCCAACTTCTATTTGTTATATGTATTCTATTTTGTATATGAATTGAAGTTGTAAAAAAAAAAAAACTACTGAATACAACAAAAAATAATAATGATAAGAATAAAAAAACTCATACTGATTGGTGGTTCCGGGAGCCGGATGAGGGGCGCGTATGGATGACAACAAAACTAAGAAGGTGATTTTTTGGGTCTTTAAAAAAAAATTTATGCCCACAATTCAAAACCAGGATAAAAACACACAGACCATGGCCCATAGGAGTAGTTAATGGTGGGGTGTCTGGAAAACGAAGACCGAAGACCGAAGACCGGGGACTCATATCACGCTCGTGTGAAAGCGTTTGTAGTTCACGCCCGAAGTGTGTACAAAGCAGTGCAAAGTGTGTACAAAACACGTGCGCGGGTTAGAATGGACTTTGGACCTTGCCCCGACACATGTTCTCCCATTGACAATGCACGGGTCCCCGGTCTTCGATCTTCGTTTTCCAAACCTGTTGTTGGGTGTCTGGAAAACGAAGACAGAAGACCGGGGATCGCGTCAATTCGTCTAGCTAAGATAGGCCTATAATATTCAGCACCAGTTCAAGAATATTCTGATCTTGGATACGTCATCAGCTATGATTGGCTGCGGATAAGTTATGGTTATTTGTGTGAATATCATTATCAGCTAGGGCATGATATTAAGGATAACGTACACATTTCACCCACGGAATTCAGCCACTGCAATTCTGAAAACTGTCATAAAACTGAAAACTTGCGTACAATACACCCCATACTGCGCAATCACGTACAAGCAGGCTCAACTCAACTGGCGTTTGCAACTATTTTACTACCATTGACATTACGCATGTCCCCGGTCTTCGGTCTTCGTTTTCCAAACCTGTTGTTGGGTGTCTGGAAAACGAAGACAGAAGACCGGGGATTGCGTATTCGTCTAGCTAAGATAGGCCTATAATATTCAGCTCCAGTTTAAGAATATATTCTGATCTTGGATACGTCATCAGCTATGATTGGCTGCGGATAAGTTATGGTTATTTGTGTGAATATCGTTATCAGCTAGGGCATGATATTAAGGATAACGTACATATTTCACCCACGGAATTCAGCCATTGCAATTCCGAAAACTGTCATAAAACTGAAAACTTGCATACAATACACCTCATACTGCGCAATCACGTACAGGCAGACTCAACACAACTGGCGTTTGCAACTATTTTACTACCATTGACATTACGCATGTCCCCGGTCTTCGGTCTTCGTTTTCCAAACCTGTTGTTGGGTGTCTGGAAAACGAAGACAGAAGACCGGGGATTGCGTATTCGTCTAGCTAAGATAGGCCTATAATATTCAGCTCCAGTTTAAGAATATTCTGATCTTGGATACGTCATCAGCTATGATTGGCTGCGGATAAGTTATGGTTATTTGTGTGAATATCGTTATCATGCAGCTAGGGCATGATATTATAACGTACATATTTCACCCACGGAATTCAGCCATTGCAATTCCGAAAACTGTCATAAAACTGAAAACTTGCATACAATACACCTCATACTGCGCAATCACGTACAGGCAGACTCAACACATCTGGCGTTTGCAACTATTTTACTACCATTGACATTACGCATGTCCCCGGTCTTCGGTCTTCGTTTTCCAAACCTGTTGTTGGGTGTCTGGAAAACGAAGACAGAAGACCGGGGATTGCGTATTCGTCTAGCTAAGATAGGCCTATAATATTCAGCACCAGTGCAAGGATATTCCGATCTTGGATACGTCATCAGCTATGATTGGCTGCGGATAATTTATGGTTATTTCTGTGAATATCGTTATCAGCTAGGGCATGATTAATAAGGATAGATAACAATAATAATGTACATATTTCACCCACGGAATTCAGCCATTGCAATTCTGAAAACTGTCATAAAACTGAAAATTTGCATAATACACCCCATACTGCGCAATCACGTACAAGCAGACTCAACTCAACTGGCGTTTGCAACTATTTTACTACCATTGACATTACGCATGTCCCCGGTCTTCGGTCTCCGTTTTCCAAACCTGTTGTTGGGTGTCTGGAAAACGAAGACAGAAGACCGGGGATTGCGTATTCGTCTAGCTAAGATAGGCCTATAATATTCAGCTCCAGTTTAAGAATATTTCTGATCTTGGATACGTCATCAGCTATGATTGGCTGCGGATAAGTTATGGTTATTTGTGTGAATATCGTTATCAGCTAGGGCATGATTAATAAGGATAGATAACAATTATAATGTACATATTTCACCCACGGAATTCAGCCATTGCAATTCTGAAAACTGTCATAAAACTGAAAACTTGCATACAATACACCCCATACTGCGCAATCACGTACAAGCAGACTCATCTCAACTGGCGTTTGCAACTATTTTACTACCATTGACATTACGCATGTCCCCGGTCTTCGGTCTTCGTTTTCCAAACCTGTTGTTGGGTGTCTGGAAAACGAAGACAGAAGACCGGGGATTGCGTATTCGTCTAGCTAAGATAGGCCTATAATATTCAGCACCAGTGCAAGGATATTCCGATCTTGGATACGTCATCAGCTATGATTGGCTGCGGATAATTTATGGTTATTTCTGTGAATATCGTTATCAGCTAGGGCATGATTAATAAGGATAGATAACAATTATAATGTACATATTTCACCCACGGAATTCAGCCATTGCAATTCTGAAAACTGTCATGAAACTGAAAACTTGCATACAATACACCCCATACTGCGCAATCACGTACAAGCAGACTCAACTCAACTGGCGTTTGCAACTATTTTACTACCATTGACATTACGCATGTCCCCGGTCTTCGGTCTTCGTTTTCCAAACCTGTTGTTGGGTGTCTGGAAAACGAAGACAGAAGACCGGGGATTGCGTATTCGTCTAGCTAAGATAGGCCTATAATATTCAGCTCCAGTTTAAGAATATTTCTGATCTTGGATACGTCATCAGCTATGATTGGCTGCGGATAAGTTATGGTTATTTGTGTGAATATCGTTATCAGCTAGGGCATGATTAATAAGGATAGATAACAATTATAATGTACATATTTCACCCACGGAATTCAGCCATTGCAATTCTGAAAACTGTCATAAAACTGAAAACTTGCATACAATACACCCCATACTGCGCAATCACGTACAAGCAGACTCATCTCAACTGGCGTTTGCAACTATTTTACTGCCATTGACATTACGCATGTCCCCGGTCTTCGGTCTTCGTTTTCCAAACCTGTTGTTGGGTGTCTGGAAAACGAAGACAGAAGACCGGGGATTGCGTATTCGTCTAGCTAAGATAGGCCTATAATATTCAGCACCAGTGCAAGGATATTCCGATCTTGGATACGTCATCAGCTATATGATTGGCTGCGGATAATTTATGGTTATTTGTGTGAATATCGTTATCAGCTAGGGCATGATATTAAGGATAACGTACATATTTCACCCACGGAATTCAGCCATTGCAATTCTGAAAACTGTCATGAAACTGAAAACTTGCATACAATACACCTCATACTGCGCAATCACGTACTTGTAAGCAGACTCAACTCAACTGGCGTTTGCAGTGCAACTATATTTTACTACCATTGACATTACGCATGTCCCCGGTCTTCGGTCTTCGTTTTCCAAACCTGTTGTTGGGTGTCTGGAAAACGAAGACAGAAGACCGGGGATTGCGTATTCGTCTAGCTAAGATAGGCCTATAATATTCAGCACCAGTTCAAGAATATTCTGATCTTGGATACGTCATCAGCTATGATTGGCTGCCGAAAAGTTATGGTTATTTGTGTGAATTTCGTTCACATCCAAGATGACGAGATACGATATCTCGCCAAGTCGACTTATAAAAGGTCATATAATTATGTCGACATGGCGAGATAACGTATGTCGACATTATGTCGACATGTCATAATTAAGTTTCTCGCCAAGTCGATGGCAATTAAAACATGTAAAAGGGATGGTCCTGGCTGAAAATATTTATATCTTAATACATAGAGTAGAATTCCCCTGATAGCAGACACGGTCGTAATGACGTCATTACGGATCGTAAAGTGGTAATACTCGTCATGTCGTCGTATTTATGACGTTCTTACGACGTCATTTTGACGACTTAGAATGGCAACTTTCATTTGCATTTTTATTTGACCAGATTATGACGTGATTTTGACGTCATTTACTGACCAATTTACGACAAGTAAATTTGCTCTCTTATATGACCAGATTATGACGTGATTACGACGTCATTTACTGACCAATTTACGACAAATAAATTTGCTTTCTTATATGACCAGATTATTACGTGATTACGACGTCATTTATCGACCAATCTGCAACAAATGAATTTGCATTTTTATATGACCACATTATGACGTGATAATGACATCATTTATTTACCAAACAACGACAAAGAAATTTGCGTTTTCATATGACCACATTACGACGTGATTATGACATCAAATTTTACCAATCAACGACGAGGAAATTTACAAGTTTAATTTCAAAGCCACATACTATTTTGCCATTTTTTCAACCTTGCCATGTTAGCAAGGCTATTTCTACTTATAAAAGGAAAAGTAAAACTTAAAAAAAATAGTACAGAATTTTTTTTATTTTAGGTAAAGTATATAATTCTTCAAAGAAAAAAAGTTTCAAAAGCAGTGGCAAAAATAATCATTTCTTAACTGGTTGCCAACCAAACAAGAGGAAGCTTTATATGTCAAAGAAGTTTGTATCTATTTTAAAACTTTTTTTTCGCAAGTGGTGTCATGCCCCGGTGTCATGCAAACCTCCTATCTAGTTAGCTCACCCCCCCCCCCCCATGCACGCCCCCCGGGCTCACCCCCTATAAAAAATTCATGATCCGCAGAATTAATTCGCCGCCGGGCGTCGAGCCTGCGCATGCGCGCTGCACTGCATGCAACTGGCGCAGTCGTAACCATTTAATTTGAAAAAGGAATGCGCCCGTTTTTCGCCGTAAATGTTGCAGCCTAATTTTGGATCGAGAATTAAGTGCGACGAAGATGGCCGTTAATAATAGTTCTACTACTTTAAGAACACGGTTCAGATTTGGATAACGACTTCGAAGGCATTCGCAGGAGACCAAACAGTAAGTTAGATAACCATCTTCTAAGATTTTCTTTTCGGAGCGCGGCTTGCCTTTGGCTTTAGATTTCGTGCACTGACACTACCCGGCCGGGGTGGCTGCCCCGAGCGCCGGCATGCTGAATAGGACAGGCTGCGCTGGTGGGCTCAGGGCCCAAGTCTGCACAGACACAGTGCACACTTAAAGGTAAATGCCAGTTGTGGTAACGATATCAAAATGAGTTCGTACAGAATCCAATGAAATGACCACCAAAGTGTCTGTCTATATTTATAAATAATATACCGGTACCGTATGTGCCAAAGGATTCTGGAACTTTCATTGTGTAATTGCTGCGAAATAAGCAAAAAAAGCACAGGATTCGGGTCAACTCGAGCCAAGGCAAGCGTCGGGCCGACATTAATCAGAGCAATAATAACTGTCCCACGTGCTCTTATCTGTGTTGGTGATCTTCAGTTTGAACATTTTTCAGCGTAGATTTCAAGATTTCACAAAGTTCAGTTTATGTAACTGTACCAGATCTACATGTATACCCAGTTGTTGTGTGTCCGGACAGGTTGTGTGTCCGGACGATCAATTTTAGAAAGTAATTTGGAAAAATTTACAAGCGAAGTTTCATCAATTTTTAGTTCAAAATGTTAGGAAATATTACTTAGAGAGAACAAAATCGAAGATGATTATAACTATTGAATTCATATTTTTAGTGTAATCCAAAGACAAAAAAGAAGGCTTCAAAAATATAAAGTGTCCGGACACCCGATCCCCCATCCTACTATGTAGATCCTCGATGATATACCGTACTGACTATTTTTTAAATCCTAAATCTACCGGGGTATTTTGATTCTTGTCATTCCCGGGGGGGGGGGGGGGTATTATTGCCCCCCCCCTTATAAGATCTCGGCCGTGGATTGCACGATCACAACGAAAATTTGCATGATGGTAGAGAATGACGTAATCTACGTAGTTGCATTGGTAAATTTCACTGAATTCATATTTTTTTATTTTATATGAATTAATTATGCTAATTTATTCATGAAATCATACTTTTTGCTCTGATTCACTAAATAAAGCTCCTAGAATGCTATTTTTTGGGTGAAAATATTCTTTATAGCATTCCTAACAATTGTGAATGAAAAAAAATCTGGTACCAAAGACCGATTTCTTATGTATTTTATTTTTTTTTAAATCATATTTCTTTGTTTTTTCACATTTTGTTTTTTATTGTATTTTCGATGGAAATCGTTCTAGACTTAATTCTAATCATAAACAAGGCAAAATTAATTAAGTTTAATCAGTAAAAGTAGAAATAATGATAAATTTATGAATTTTGGCTAAATACACAATTTGCATTGGATTTGTACATGAAATCATGTTTATGAGCAATTTTGGGTCTGACATGCACTTACATAATGTTGCGTAATGACGTAACCGCGTACCCGGGCGTCACAAATTTGGTCTCAAAATTTGCGCGAGACTTGAAAGTAAAAAGTCAGTGAGCGGTGCGATCTAAATTTTTTGTGCGACAGCGTAGTGAATAGTGATGAAATTTGTTGAGGGGGGGGGGGTCAAATTGACCCCCCCCCCCAGTTTAATAAGGGTTAAGGGCGTCACATGAAATGCCCTATATTCATTATTTTTCTACCAAAAGCACCATTATGAGTAAGATTTTTAATGAATAGATCTGTTTGACATTTCAGGAGAAAGAGAGGGAGACACAAAACCACCTGTCTCGGTGTCACACATGAGGAGTTGAGGAGGAGATGAAGTCAGTGAATATGACCTGGCCTGGGGGAGTTTCCAGAAGAAGGCCCAGAATCGCTGGATGCCAGGAGTGGAGATCCTTCGTTGCTGCCCTACATGATAGGAGGCATCGGGCAGTAGGTAAGTTAGAAGGCTATTTCAGATGTAAAGCCTTTTTTTTTGGGGGGGGGATCATTGGGAATCTCTATTATCAGAATCACGCAGATTTGGGTGTGCACAAACTCGGGGCACCTTTTAATCTGTTAATGGTCCTGACTGTACTTCGAGGACTCTGTGATATTTTTTCATTGTATTTTCATTCACGGAGCCTAGACAAGTCTCTGTTGCCTGTAGAACTTTGTACACTAAGATGGATTTCCCTAGAAAATCCACCCTTCCCACAATAATTTTGGGGCAAACATTTAATTTGTCCAATTTGTAAGCTTTTGTACTCTAAATGCATACAAAGGCTTAAAAAATGTTAATTGTTGGAAGGTAAAAATTTTGAAGGATCACTTTCTTACAATTCCCATGCTATATAACGCAATGACATGAACTTTAACTCGAGTGACGTACGTATGCAAGAAATACAGAATTGGTGCACATGCATAGCTGATTGATTCATTGTCATGATTGTGCTAGTACTGGTACTAGATCGGTTTGGACGTTCTAATTTCAATGACAAGTTTAGATGGTAAATTGGCGCTAATAAAATTTTGCATTGGTCGATCTCGCGATGCCAGAAAACTAATTCCACCTCAAAATTTGTCAGATTTTTTTTTCAAAATATATATTTAATTGATCCTTGACCTGAATTTAAGCCAAATCAGGCATAGGGAATGGCTGTATTTCAGCCTCGAAGTTCGAATTCTCGGTCCTGACAGTCCTGGTTACCCCATAACCATTTAAAACACATAAAAAAGGCATGAATTAAAATTGTAATTATAAAAAAAGAATATGTTTTATGTGTCAAATAAATTGATTCTAAAATTCCCTTCCTTATACAGAGATGGTTAAAGGTCTTGAGGGCATCATGCCCCCCCCCCCCCCGACTTGACTTAACATGTTAATATTTGAAGTATAAAATATGTAACAAACCCCACATCGTTTTTTAATCATTTAAAATAAATTGGAAATTAATATTGAAACCATCTAGTTTTTAATGAAGATTAATAAATAGTTTATGTAGAAAAAGTTTTTATGTTTCTCCTCTTCTGTTATTTTTGCAGATGCTGTAATTTGAACGGAAGGTGTCCTGCCCATAAATTTTCATCCCACCTGAACTGCCTTGCCTGCCTGCACCCAGTCATCTGTTCCTGAGCATTTTCATTTTCCTCTATTTTTCATCATCGTTTGTTTCGGCCTGTATGAAGTGAATTTCACATTGATTGGTGGAGCTGCTAAGTTGGCATTACAGGGCCACGCCGGGGTATGATCCTTTGGGTTGAACATCATGACTGCTAGTTGGTCGGCAAAGGTGATGGGATCGATCAATGTCACATGGAGTAAGATCGATACCAATCTGCTTTGCTACATTTCGAACAATCTCATACGGATACGGATATTATTGCGACAGGAGTACTGCTCGATGTGGTCAAGCCTATTTGACAAAGCATTATGGTGTTAGTCATGTTATCAGAAACCGATTTTTCAAAATCACGGAGTTGCTTCAATTTAGTATCGATAGATATTTCAAGAACGTGTAGACTAGTGAGCTTTTCATCAAGAATTTCACGCAATTTATTTTCGCGCTTATCCATGTCATCATTGAGTTTTTGTCTCTCGCGTTCCATTGCCACGGCCACCGCTCTTTGAACGACTGTATCAATATGATCTAGGTATGCTGGGCTTTGTTTAGATCCAGTTAATGATGAAGCAGAGGATTGTGTACATGCATTAGCCGAGTGCAAGCGGCCTCTTGATCTGGTGGATATCTTAGACATGTTAGAGATTACGTAATGATATAATTGAAAAGTGGGATGGGCTGTGCATCTGCCAACTCACCATGTCAACCAATTAGAGACGGCCTTCCAAAGTGACACAGCACGAAAATATCAATATGGGACTGGTCTAGTCAACACATAGATCCTGAAAAAACCATGGAGACCGCAGACGCAAAATGACTTCCATACATAAAGATATGATGCACAATTTCCAGTGGGTTCAAAACACTGAACACATGCTATGCTGATACACAGACTATCATATTAAAGAACTTCATCAAGCAAAGGAAATCTGGTATGAAATCTCTCAGCTCACATAAAAAGCCTACGTAGCTACATGTAGGGAAGAAAATGCGTAATTGCTGAGAAATTAGCAAAATAAGCATGTAATTCTTTCAAATGTCAGGTATTTTTCGAATCGATTATAATACACTGTCCCACATATGCTTTTCTGTGTTTACAGCGATCATCAGAATTATCGATTTTAAGTTTAAAAATTCATGATTTTACAAAGATACAAGTTTACATTAATGTACCAGATGTAGATTATGTACAATATATTGACAATGAACTTTGATTTTATAGATTTTCTCAAGAAATAATTGTTTGCTGCAACTACTGTCTTTTCCTTCTAAGTGATAGTGTAATACAACAGTTCCACAAACTATTTTCATCAGACTTATTGATGCATGATTCTTTCACCCAAATGCAAGCTTCCATAAATCCTGAAAACTTTGCAACTCAGGTTTTTTTTTTTTTTACATACAGTATATTTTGTCCTACATTGCATAGTTGCCTTAAGTTAATAGCGCACCTCTAGTAGTAACTATCTTAAAATGAGTTCGAACAGAATCCAACAGAATTACCAGCAAAGTGTATGTATATATAAAAGATGTGTGCCAAAAAGCTTGGGAAGAAAATGTGTGTAATTGCTGAGAAATGAGCAAAATAAGCATGTAATTCTATCAAATGTCGGGTATTTTTCAAATCAATCATAATACACTGTCCTGTCCCACATATGCTTTTCTGTGTTAGTGATCATCAGAATTATTGATTTTAAGATCAAAATTCATGATTTTACAAAGATACAAGTTTACATTAATTTACCAGGGCCCCGTCTTACAAAGAGTTATGATTGATCCGATCAATCGCAACTATGGACGGTCAGCAACGTTAACATAGATCTATTAAGCATGTTTGTTCAAAATATTTTCTAGCTATGATGTATGTTCATGCATTCATTGTTTTCTCAAAAATTCGCTGCGCTTCTCTTTGCATACAAAGGACATTGTGCAATTTTTTCGTAGAAAAAATTATGACACTGATGGATTTCCATAGAGTTATGATTGATCGGATCAATCGTAACTCTTTGTAAGACAGGGCCCAGATCTAGATTATGTACAATATTTTGACAATTAACCTTAATTTAAAAGACTTTCCGAAGAAATAATTGTTTGCTGCAACTACTGTCTTTTACCCCTGGCCCTAAGTGATAGTGTAATACAACCCAAACATTTCATTAGAATTAATGTACATGTATGATTCTTTCACCCAAATGCGAGCTTCCATAAATCCTGAAACTATTCCAACTCGGGTATTTTTTTTTTACATACAGTCTATTTTTACCTACATTACATAGTTGTCTAAAGTTGAAGGTATATTTAATTACAATTTCAACGAAAAAGCTTTATTCTTGGAGATCATTATGCCTCTGTTATGTATTAATGTGTATTTATACATGTACAATTGTATGTATTGGTATAACAGACATTGTAATTTCATTCCTTTGACCCTAATACTGCATTTTCATAGAAAAGTGTTTTTTTTTTCAATCTATTTAGAGTTTTCAACATTTTGTATTCCTTTTTTTTTTGCTGGTAATATGTTATGCAACTTTTATTTATTAATAGAATATTTGCCACGATTTCGTAATTGAAATGCGTACATGTATTTGATTTCGTTTTCCATTTTTGTATATATTCTTTTTCGGGGGGGGGGGTCATGTTCTTGAGACCGAGACAAGTTATGCAAGGCCCTGGCATGGAGGATCATTATATTGTTACTGGGAATGCTGGACATTGTCAGACCACCTCAGTATTCACCAAATATAGATAATCCTCAATGACAAGGTCTTTGAAGTGATGTGTGTATGTACATTGCATGTAGAATTTAATGTTTAGGTCATTATCACGTCAGAATACGTTAAGATATCATAGTTGACTCCAAAAGACGTCATATTCATTTCAATATGTGACGTCAATATGACGTCTATTACTAGTCAGCAATATGTTGCAAAGTCGTCATTCAGACGTCGTAGTTGACTTATAAACACGTCATAATTACATCAATATGACGTCTAAAACTGGTCAGGAATACGTCGCAAAGTTGTCATTGAGACGTCGTAGATGACTTTTAAAGACGTTATAATTACATCAATATGACGTCTAAAACCGGTCAGGAACACGTTACACGGATGTCATTAAGACGTCGTTGTTGACTCTCGAAGACGTCATAATCACGTCAATACACGACGTCAATCTGACCCTTGATACTGGTCAGGAAAACGTTGTAAAAACGTTGCTAAGACGTCATTAAGACGTCGTAGTCACTCTTGGAGACGTCATAATGACGTCAATATACGACGTCATAATGACGTTATTCGCGGGTGCAAGATCCCGTCAATAAGACGTCATGTTACGACGTCAAAATGACGTGACACTCGTCGTTAAACTGACGTAATTATGACGTCATTTTTACCAGTTTCTGCTATCAGGGTCACTGAGCAATGTGCCGAAAATTTCATCAATCGGATAACAAGTAAACAGTTATTGAAGTTTAAAGTTTAGCAATATATTGTTAAAACAGATCGTCGTGAATATTCATTAGGTGAGCTGATGATGTCACATCTCCACTCTCAGTTTCCCTATGTTAATTATATATAATCATAATTTTTACATTATTTCATATTTGTGCTAATAATATGTCTCCCTTATAATGAAATAAGTTGCAGCAATAAATATTTAATGCACTAAATCAGTTGCCAATCCAATTTTTCTACTTTTTTGTTCTTGGATGAAAACATTTGAATAAACCTAATTTCATATAATAAAATACAAAAGAACAAGTGGAGATGTGACATCATCAGCCAACCTAATGAATATTCATGACGACTGTATTCACAAAATATTGCTAAATTTTAAAATTCAATAACTTTGTTATCCGATTTTGATGAAATTTTCGGTATTTTGCTCAGTGAATTTTACTCTATTCATTAAGCTATACATGCTTTCAGCCCGGACCATCCCTTTAAAGGCTCCGTATAAAATAAACCTAATTGTAATAGAAAGCAATGTCATCGACCTAAGACAGGTGGCAAGCGTGCCTTTGTAGAATGCTGTTGCCGGTATGCGATGTTTTCTATACGGTCGGCGCACATGAAACACAAGTGCGTCGCTTGTATACTACTTTGCGGTTAAACCCGAGACGTTCCCACGCGTACATTTCGAGAGCAACAATTCAGTACGCGTTTGGAAGAAAATTACCCTGTTTACACGTGCATCGGCTTTTGGTTCAGAACCAAAAGCCGATGCAGAATTGGCTTTTGGTCTATCTTGCACCGCAGAATCGGCTTACCCTCTTTGGGAATCGACGGGCGGACGACATTTGGATCTCTTAGTCTCGCTTTCACCTCTTGCGGGTGAGACAAACAATGAGAAAGAGAAGGAAGAAAGGAGAAAGGAAAAGGGCCAATAATTGGAATGATCAAACAAATCTAATCATCCTGAAATAGGGCCTACTAATAAACAAGTGAGAAAGGGGTTAGGAATAAAGAGATG
The DNA here is from genome assembly GCF_037042905.1 of Lytechinus pictus. NCBI lineage: Eukaryota > Metazoa > Echinodermata > Echinoidea > Temnopleuroida > Toxopneustidae > Lytechinus > Lytechinus pictus. The sequence goes on along the minus strand of NC_087250.1, from coordinate 19,450,956 downwards.
GCAAAGTGGAACGGAAATTTTAGGCGGGAAAGGGAAGGAAGAGAGGCCAAAATAAACGGGATGCGAAAATGCTAACATGAAATCGGAATAGAAAACAGAAAAAACAAGAGGGGGAAAGAAAGAAATTAAGAACACAACAGCTAGTGGCGTAGCTACGGGGGGGGGGGGGGGGGCTGGGAGCCCCCCCCCCTGGGATTTGGTGTGCCCCCATCAGGTGTCCCGCCTGGAAAAAAATTGGTAGAGCAAAAAAAAAAGGGAGAAAGAAGAAAATAAAAAGAAGAAGAAAGACAGAAGAAAAAAGAAGAGGAAAATAAGAGGAGGGAGACGAATGAATGAAATAATGTGAGGGGAAGACTTGCCAAAAAAGAAACAATTCTTTCATGTTACTATAAAAAATCTTTGCTTGCGCTTCGCGCCAGAATTGACTGTTCGATGAGATTCATATCTTGCTCAATAGGCTGATATGGAGCAAGTTTTGAAGTCATTATACAAAACATAATTAGCTCGGACATCGAGCTTTCAATATTTTTTTCATTTACAAATTTAAGTGCTCTGTAAAATGTCCGTTTTATTGTCTACATATCACCATTTTTTTTTAAAGCTCACGCTGCGTGGTCACATTGATTGATTTGCCAAGTTCCTATTGTCTACATGTATTCCATAATGTTCCATTAAAGAAATATATTCAGAATGCCCAGATTATAGGTCTAAATCTAAAACATGCGCGATAGCATGCATGTTCTTTATTTAAAATCTACTTGAATTATCCAGTTTCACATCAGAATATAAATAATTGTCTGCTCGCGCTTTACGATAGCATAATTAATGATACCCAATTAACTATATCCTATTTATGATTTACAAAATATGAATAGTGTCCCGCTTTTAGGTCTAAAATCTCAAATTTTTTCCTCTCGTGCTTCGCGCTCGCATCCATTGTTTCGTTACATACCTATCCCATTTATTGATACAAAAAGTGCTTAGAATTACCATTCTTTTAGGTCGGAATGTCAAAAAAATTGCATTATAAAAATATATACCATCTTCGTGGGTACCTATATAAGTGCACTTAACAGGTCCCTTTTCGATAATGCTAGAACAGTTAATAAAAATTTCTGCTCGCGCTTGGCGTTCGCAGTAACCATCTAGTTACATTCGAATCCTGATCGGGATCACACATAACATTGCCCAGAATATTACATGAAAGTAACAAATAAAAAAAAATCGCTCGCGCTTCGCGCTCGCACTTTTTATAATGCTTATTAGATTATTTCATGTTTGTGCTGTTTTATAAGAATATAACGAAGAAGTGACTGATCGGGAAAAATATAAGTGAAGATAATTTCGGGCCCTTGTGACAAGTACACACCGGATAAAAATGGTGCCCCCCTGACTCAAAGCAAGGACCCCCAGTGCCCCCCAGGAAAAAAATCCTAGCTACGCCACTGGAACACAACCGGGATACCGAGGTTGAAAATAAAGAACGGTAAGAAAGACTCGGCTGGTGTGTGGGTATGACGTGTATATAATAGCCTATTTTGATTTCACGTACGCAACTAGCCGCAATCATAAGGGGACACAAATTAGTGAACTTCAAGATATCGCCCAACCACTGCCGATGTTCCTATCCAGGGGACAGACCGCTCTTCACACCATGATATGCAGCGGCGTAACAGGGGTCGGTGGCCAGGGGCGGGGGGGGGGGGGCGGGCAAGAGCCAAATATTTCCTGGTCACATTATATGGTATAAACAGGCGTAATGAGCCGACACTATTTTGAGAAGGCCAGATATTGTGCATCGGACAGAATTTATCTTTTAAAAAATGCGAGCGAGCAAAAATTTTGACCTTTTTAATACAAAAATCCAATTTTGTGATAGATTTTGACATGATGTCCAGAGAATGATATTTCACTCTTCTCTCTTTGGATTCCTTTTTTGTCGTCTGTACGCGCACTGTGAACAGGATTCTTTGCGGCTGTAACGTGAAGAGTAAAAAAAAAAAAAAAAAAAAAAAAAAAAAAACAGGGGTGGAGTATACCACATGTGCTAAAGAAAGCTGTTTTATATAAGTCCCGAGCGAAGCGAGCGAGAAAAAAAATCACCTTTTCATGAGAATCTAACTTTGAGCTATTTTTTGACATTATATTCAGTAAATAAAATCATATCCTACACTTTTCCTCTGCTTTTTTTGTGTTTTTGTTTGTACAACTTTTTGGGCCAATGGCCCAACACTTCCATACGCAGTGATGTGCGGTTGGGGTCCGGGGCGGAGCCCCCTGAAAACACCTTGATATCAAAGCCATTTAAACCTCGCAGATTGCCGCTATTTTAATCAAATCGCATTCTACATAGACTATAGCTTTTACACAACACATTTATTCAACCCAGTTGCGTAATGAACCAAATATTTATAGGGCAAAGCATACCAACGTGGGAAAAAATTGTAAAAATTCGCTAGCGTGCAAAGCGAGCTGGAAAAAAATTGCCTATTGAAATTAAATTCTAATTATGTGATATATTTTCCATTATATTCAGCAAATAACACATTTCATTGTCCATTCATTTCATTATACTTTGTCTCCTATAATTTCTTTTTTTCCCTCTTGGGTGTGGAACACCCCCCCCCCCCCGCCTGTATGCCATTGATTGAACATTGTTGAACGGGGGTAGGTATATAGCCATTTGAAGGTTATAAATGCTGAAGAGCCCATACTGCGTGGGGTCTGGGACAAAGGCCCGGTAGCTTATTTGCATAAAATCTAGCAAGCTTATAACACAATGTTGTATGCAGACCATCTTTCTTCCCGCTCTTTTCAATCATCGGCAGCCCGGTCGTGTTATTATTTTTTTCTTGTCCCTTTTTCCCTTGTATTTTTTTCCAATTTAGCTTTTGATTAATTACGTTCTACCTTCGTTTCCCGCTCTTCATACCATTTTGTTATCTTTTAAATTATTTCCCACCGTGCTATTGCATTACATAGGCCTATTTCGGAATGATGTGTTCTTTCTCAAATGTTCTTCTTTCGTATATTTTCCCGCTTTCCTTTCTTTTCCATTCCAAAAAAAGTTTTTTTCTTCGTTTTCTTTTCAATTTTCCCTTTCCTTTTCCTCCTTTCCTTTTCACATTTCCTTCCCCATTTCCCTTTCTTTCTTTCTCCCTCCCTTTTATCTTTTTCCCGTTTTTCTTAATTACGCCACTGATGATAATGACCGGGAATTTTCTGGCTCTCGTCCCCCCCCCCCTCCCCTGGCCACCGAACGCTGCTACGCCCCTGATTCTATGTAAGCATCTATTAATTGCATGCATTTTTTCAGTTTGAAAATTTGTTTTCTTTAAAAACGATATGACAATTTCATGGAATATTGTATCCACGTATATCGGTTGTTTTAAGGTCTGTTTATCAGCCAGCATGAAGAAAACGAAGTACAATTGCACGGAAACGTGTCCATAGCAC